>NC_089765.1:20073820-20114935 GCF_040412425.1 Macrobrachium rosenbergii | reverse complement strand
CCACACCAGGGAATAAATTATGAAAATTACCGTTTTACAAGAACTGAAAATATACTTTTCATAATTCTTAACATATGTAAGATATTTGATCTTGAATGATTGAATGACTTTTGTGCCTCATCGTCAGTTTTTCTCTTTGAGGAACATCATCCACACAAGGACCTCTGATAATAACACTGAGATTGCAATGGAGTACCCAAGTAGCAGGAGGAAGAACGCGGCCTGAAATAAAGGAATAAAATAAATCCAAGATATGTATCATTAAGGTATGCGACACTATACAATTATGTGACTTTCCAGGTTAATGTCCTTCAGAAAACGGGACTGTTTTACTTGTATAACCTGAAAAAGATAAATAGATAGATAAAATTAGATTTTTATGACTGACTCTCTGTTAATTTCTGGTATCGACTCATAGCTGACGTTGAGGTGGGTCAACTGGCAAGAGTGGGTATAAATCAAACCACAGACTTCGGGATGCATGCACAAAACTCTACAATGACCTATGCTGAGTACGGTCTAAAAATACATCATGAATACCTTACTCATTGAACAATTTTCTTTTGATTCCAGGATTTTTGTAAGTGCCAGAAGAATTGTTTATGAACAAACTATATCTACTTTACTGCCAGACATAATAATAGCTTTACAAGACATTCAAAACTTCCCCACTGTGAAGTTTATTTCTTCGACCTACTTTTCAGATTCACTGTCGACGCTGTATTTACCAGCAAACAAGTTATTTACCTATGAATATAAAGAGATACACATAAAAGAGAGAAGACCTGCCTGAAGGTGAACAAGAGAAATGACCAAGACCTTGGATTTCTTGACCTCTACGGTGCTCTTTTTAGCCATTTTATTTATTTCGTCTTCGTCCCACTTCGTCACTAACGCTGCATCGACAATTTTTCGGACCCTGAAACAAAAAAAAGGAGAGATAACTTGCAAATGTTCCTGATTGTAAAGTGACTGAGGATATTCATTGCATGAAAGTAACTAGAAATAGATCTTGCCAGTATTACTAACAAACTTTGTTAATAGCAGACAAAATACATAAGCACTTGAGGAGAGACTCTACAAGGTGTTTATTGGGCCTACTAGACTCCTCATTCGTCTGTAATGTATCAAAAATATATTACCTTCACTAAGGTTGAATAGCTTTAGCTAGTAACATCTGATATGGATGAGTCTGACCTTTATCTTAACAGCTGTAACAGACTCGCGAACGACCTCTCTAGCTAACCAAAGAAACCAGACAATGCGGAGGTACAATTATAAGTAGTTATATAACTATAAACAGCTGTGTAACAAAAACCCAACTGATCATACTGTACATTAGATATCAGCAATGGTATACTCTCGCATTAACCAGGCAAATAATAATATTGTGAAATTTTAAACGTCCTGTGAAAAATAGCCCAACTGAGAATTGTGTAAATATCAACACAAGTATGTTCTAACACTAACTTAGCAAATAAAAACCCTAATATTTTTTTTAAATGGAGATATAAGAAGTCACCTACACATTATTGAAGACTTTCCTGTAAGGTGACCCCTGGGGAAGGGCGAACGCAACGTTCTGTGGGTAGAAGACCCCCCGCCCGGTGTAGAAGTTGTTCTTCCCCATCTGCACGATGAGGATTCTCCCATTGAGGCAAGGGACTATGTGTATCGCTTTCCCCTCCAAGACCTTCGCTGGCATAAGGAAAAACAAAAGTCAAAAAGGTTTATTTACTGGTTGTTCTTAGGTTAAAGAATCAACAAAATAAGTGAATTATCACACATTTGCATTTTGAATGAATGATTTGGAGAAACAAATCCACAGTTATGTATATGTACATATATTTAAAGACAGGTCACTTTCAGAAATCTGTTCAAATCTAACAGATTCCCGAAAGAAATCTGTACAGATCTATCTTTAAATATATGTACATACACATAGCTGTGGATTTGTTTCTCCATTTGAAGACTCATGCTACTATGAGTATTTTTTAATGAACAATTTGCTAAATCTCTTTTATTTATTTTTCCACATTTATTCCCGTTGAGTCTTTTGACTTACGAGTTTCATGGCAACTTCGGAGTTCTCCACAAAGCTCTTGGATCTGTCTTTGTGGTTAAACAAGTCCCAGGTTTGTTTGTAAATGCCTCCGGTTGCTTCCTGGAACGATTGGTCAAGTCAGTGTAATTATCTGGTGACGTATGTCTTGCTACTATAAAAATAGAAGTTACCTTATTTGAGGGAGAGGGTTCAATATTTTTAAGTTAATTACAATGCTGGCTCTGAATATTGTTTTCTGTAAAAGAAAACTATTGAGATTGCTTTATCTGTCCATCTGCACTTTTTATGTCCTCACTCAGATCTTTAAAACTACTGAGGCTAGAGGGCTGCAAATTGGTATGTTGATCATCCACCCTCCAATTATCAAACATACCAAATTTCAGCCCTCTAGCCTCAGTGACACCACTAAAGGTACCAACAACACAGACCACCACCGGGCCGTGGCTGAAAGTTTCATGGGCTGCGGCTAAGAGTTTCATGGGCCGTGGCTGAAAGTTTCATACAGCATTATACGCTGTACAGAAAACTCACTTACGCCGAAGAAACTTCGGCGTATGTTTTACTTGTTTATTCTGGTTGGGTGTACTGAGTTCAAAATGTGAAATAGTTTACCTGAAGAAAAGGCGTTGTAGTTAAAAGTATAAGAATTTTAGAGCAACTTGAAACAGTATCTCACGGTCAGTCAGAGAAGCCAAAAAGACCAGTTTTCCCAAGTTAAGATCCCCAAAACTGTCAGGGAGGAGAACTGGTTCAGAAAAATACCTCCAAATTAGACATTTAGGAACCATTCGCAAACGTATTTGCAACTCTGATTCTCAAGAAATTCTAAACCTTCGCCACCATGTAAATCTCAAGTTTAAACAATGCTAATTCCTTGATTTAAAGAACTATATCAGTCAAGTCACAGAAATATAAAATGATTCATGAGTGGAAAAGGTTGAGGGCTGCCCATTCTGACCTTGAACATGTATTCATTAGTAGAGTCCCCAACTACCGTGAGAGTCAGTCCGCTTTCCACTGCTCTTGGAAGGTCTTCTAAAGTGTCGATTGGCTTCTCGTAGGCAGGGACAGCAAACACAGCAGTTAATGTACTGGAGTAAAGAACTGTAAGAGATCTTTGTTATATTAGGCAGAGTAATGGGCCATTTTTACATTATGCAAAGTTATAGATCATCTCTGTTGGGCAAAGTTATAGATCATTCTGATATTCGGCAAAGTTATAGATATGTTTATGTTAGGCAAAGTTATAGATCTCTTTTATAATAAGCAAATTTATAGACCATTTTATAGAAGGCAAAGTTTCTCTAGTCTTCTATGCAAGAATTTATTAGAATGTTGAAGTTACATTTGTAAAAGTAAAATTTAAATTGTTTATGATGTAGAACCAGAGCTAGGAAAGAGTCTTCACCATAAACTTGTAGAAAGAAGTTCAAAATACTTGAAATTATTCTGTTATGATCTTCAGATTTCATATGCTATTCCTATTCCATCCACAGATTTTTGTAGCTGTATGTGAAGTGTCTTGGGAAGTAATAGTTGAAGTACTGTATTTAATATCTATCATTTTGCGTAAGATTTGCATTCTTGTTTATTTCTAGATTCAAATGCCTCTTTAGTGTGTGCAGATCATCATCTGCTCTGATTTCCCACAAAACTTGCCTTCCATTTGAGTGGGAATTCTAAACGATTGATTTTGCCTATCATAACAATCCACAAACAAAGTCATGTTAAGGTTCCATACGATAATAAACAAGTTACCGGATATGATGAGACAGAAGAAGTACCAGAAGTAGAAAATAAGCCTTTGGGACCAACTTGTAGTTTCGAGAAGGTTTCCCTGGGACACCACATTCCGGAACATGTTGAAAGAATAGCTCTGTAGGTCGAAGCTGGTTTTGTGTGCGCTGAATCTCTCCGATAGCTTCGACTGAATCTTCAGTATAGGACCGATTGCAAGAGTGGAGATAACGATGCAGATCCAAACCTGAAATGAACAGTCAGAAAGGAGCTGAAAATTTGTCAGCGAGCAATTAAAAACTGATCCACCCACTTTTCAACAGCAGCAAATATCAGGAATGTGCAATGATTAATTAGGATATCTTTAAGTTGAATTTAAGTCAGCAAGTAATGAGGATCAAGAAGAATAAGAACATATTTCTTGAGAGATAACAAACTTGCCTCTTGAAGTGAAGCCTGGGCAGGTGTTCAGAATATACACAGAGTAGTAGAAAATGCCATTCTGGAGTGAATTTTATATGAGAGTGACTAGACTCTTCGCCCTTTGAGTAAGTGACTTCTACAAAGTATGTGTGGGGCAATAAGTCCTGATGGATGCACCAAAAGCAAGAGAGCAGACGCAATATGCAAGCAAGAGACTCATGAGAGCAATATCAAAATAATTCTAAATGTAACCAAGAAGCTCTGGAGAGCGATAATCAAATCGATATCTCCAGAACAGGCATAGACCTGCTACCTTCAAATGGAGCTGAAATGATTCCACGCTGGAGGTAAGAGTCTGGTTTACTTCTGTAAGTCTGATGTGATTTACTTCCCAACTACAGTACCTTCCAGTGCTGTCATAAAAGCAGATGTTTCGATGCTTCCAATATTTACCATGGTTTGGATAAAAGAAGTTTTTTACTCATTGTAAAATTGTCGAATGATCTTAATGAAGATCATTTTGACGCTGTTACATCAACAATACCGGAAATCTAGCACCATTGTCTCAACTTTTCTGACGTGCAACAGAGTTTTCTTACTTGAATTTGCTCATAAAGATAATCAAATGCATGAAAGATCTTTGTATGTGATTATGAGCTGAATATATTTCATCTGTGCTGTTCTGACGACTCTAATAACCTTTATCTTACCTCCAAGGAAAAAGGAGCCAAGATTGCTAATTCCCTACTCGTCTCGCTGAGCGCCTTTGAGTATATGCACATATGCCCTATGAAGTAGGGTGTGGCATATTCAATGACTCTGTTTCTCGCGACTGTAAAAAAAACAAAAGTCCTTGGTTATATCTCTTAAAATAATGAGTGTTCGTAAAAGTCTTTTAAAATGAACAAAACTCTAATATTTTAAGTATTCATAAATAGATAGGTGAAGATTTATTTATTTATTTATGACTAGAGTGTATATAGAATGTGCAGTTTCAAAGGATGGTTGGTGTAGATTCTAACTGAAGTTTAATTTACTGTTCATAGCTATTTCAGTTACTGCAAGATGGACTTCCCTTCTCACCATTCCAATCATTCCAGTAACTGTTCCATCGGGCTGGATTACGTCTCTTAAAATAACCTTGTTTGTAATAATGATAATAATAATAATAATGGTGAAGAAACCCACTGATATTTTAGAGTATATATAAATAGATAGGTGAAGATTTATTTATCTATTTATGACTATATATATAGAATGTGTACTATTCAAAGGGTGGTATATATATATATTATAATATATAGTTTAATTTACGGTTATATATATTCCAGTTACTGCAAGATGGACTTCCCTTATATACCATTCCAATCATTCCAGTAATTGTTCCATATATATGGGGTAATATATATATATATATATATATGGGGAAACCACCTTGTACCTATATAATATATATATATATATATATATAATAATAATAATAATAATAATAATAATAATAATAACTTGATTTTTTGATTTTGAATGAAGCTTTGATTCTAAATGAAGCCTTGATTTTAGATGATTCTAAACAAAGAGATTGAATGCAGAATTTTCACTAACAAATGTAAATATTTTTGCCATAGATGTATTTATGGCCAACTTCCATTTTAGTTATATATATATATGTATAAAAGTGTTTATTAAGACACAGTTTAGATATATTATTATTATTATTATTATTATTATTATATTATTATATATATAAGATATATTATATATTCCACTTTAGTTACCAGACTTTAATATATGTTTACTGAGACAAACTTTAGATATTATTATTATTTTCATAAAAACTCATAATAGCATGAGTCACTAAAATGGTAGTGACTCATGTTATTGTAAATGATATATTTTAAGAATAATAATAATAATAATAATAATAATAATAATAATATATATATAATATTTAATATCTTCAATTTTTGACTCATGCTATTATGAGATTTTTAGAAAATAATAATAATAACTAAAGTTTGTCTCAGTAAACCTTTTTATGCATATGATTTTAAGTCTGGTAACTAAAGTGGAAGTCGGCTGAACATACATCTTATCTAATAATAATAATAATAATAATAATAATAATAATAATAATAATAATATCTAAACTGTGTCTTAATAAACACTTTTATACATGCGAATCTAAGTTAAGTAACTAAAATGGAAGTTGGCCATAAAGTACATCTGGCAAAAAGTATTTACATTTGTTAGTGAAAATTCTGCATTCAATCTCTTCGTTTAGAATCAAGGCTTCTTTTAAAATCAAGGCTTCATTTAGAATCAAAGCTTCATTCAAAATCAAGGCTTCGTTTAAAATCAAGTCTTATTTTAGGATTAAGGCTTTGTTTATAATCAAGGCTTCATTTACAATCAAGGCTTCATTTAGAAATATGGCTCCGTTTAAAATCAAATCTTCGTTTATAATGAAGTCTTTGTTTAAAATCAAGGCTTAATTTATAATCAAGGCTTCGTTTAAAAGCAAGGCTTCGTTTAGGATTAAAGTCTTCGTTTATAATCAAGGCTTTGTTTAAAATCAACGCTTCGTTTATAATCAAGTCTTCGTTTAAAATCAAGGCTTCGTTAAAATCAAGGCTTCCTTTATAATCAAGTCTTTGTTTAAAATCAAGGCTTCGTTTAGAAATAAGGCTTCATTTAAAATCAAGACTTCGTTTAAAATCAAGGCTTCGTTTAAAATTAAGACTTCGTTTAGAGATAAGGCTTCATTTAAAATCAAATCTTCGTTTATAATCAAGTATTCGCTTAAAATTAAAGCTTAATTTATAATCAAGGCTTCGTTTACAATCAAGGCTTCGCTTAGGATTAAAGTCTTCATTTATAATCAAGGCTTCGTTTAAAATCAAGGCTTTGTTCATATTCAAGTCTTCGTTTAAAATCAGGGCTTCGTTTATAATAAAGTCTTCGTTTAAAATCAAGACTTCGTTTAGAAATACGACTTCGTTTAAAATCAAGGCTTCGTTTATAATCAAGGTTTCATTTATAATCAAGTCTTCGTTTAAAGTCAATGCTTAGTTTAGAATTGAGACTTTCATTCTGGTTATCCTCTCTAATATTTGCAATGCCACATTCCAGTAAATACATTCACTGAGCCTTCAAGGTCACTGCATGGAATCAGTCAGGCAAAAGTCCTTGTGCACCAAATGAAATGTAAATTATTCCATCAAGAGGGGCCCCTCAGTTCTCCTGGGTCTTAAGAAGGAACACATCACACCTACGTGAAGTTTAATCTCCTCCGGAGTGACTCGAGAATATTATAATCGATTCCTCCTAGCATCTGGAAGCTTCCATCTTTGTTTTGGCCTCCAAGCTCGACGCTAGGAGGGTCGTGATTGGCTGCAACGAGGAGCTGTCGGCCATTCATGTTCAAGTACTGATTGGGGTCGTACAGGGGCATGAGCTGGGGTCGTTTGCCTTCGTAGTTGCTCTTCCATCGTCCTTTGTAGTAGAACCTTCAAGGGAACGAGAAAATGGTATGCATGACTCTTTAGGTTAGGGAGAAATATTTATTTGTGTTTTTCTTTTTATTAAGTGGTCCCTTCTTTCTGTGTCTCCCATTAACTTCTGTAACTCCTTTCAAATGAACACCATATTCCTTGGAAGCTTGAATTTCAGTTCAATAGCTATTGTGGGCTTGTTCCATAAGAATATCGTTCATTTTCTGAATAATAATAATAATAATGAGAAAACTTATTTTTATCTAATAAAGCTTATACATTCTTATTTATAGCCAGCCTCTTCTCAGTTTATTGATGTTAGTAAAATTAAAAATGAGGTTCTGATGATTGCACAATAAAGTTTAGCTTTTTACGTATAAAAATCTGGGTACGTATCAAGTATATTAAGTGCAGACGTATTATCATTGAAAGCATATATATCATAACTGTAAAGTGCTAATTGAAATTCAAACTTATCCCCAACGAAAAAATGTAACATATTTTAATCCGAGTATAAGTTTAAGAATATCCTTACTATATTATATCCCTATGAGCTTTAATATCTCGTCAATGGAAAATAGTTGGCAGAGTTTTCTGTACTGAAATGTAAGACCAATCTTTCTTCACCACAGACATAGATGCTTCCAAACTCCAACGCCTGTCTCCAAATCTCCATAAAAGAAATAAAACCTTCTTTAACTTAATTCCATGCTCCTCTGATATTTCCTTATCTCCTTCACTTACCAGGTTCTATAGTACTTTTGCAGTACTTCCTCAAGACGTTTTGGGATTTGTCATCAATTTAAATCTGGAACCAAAAGTTTCTCTATGGTCAGTAGACACAGCTCCCGTTTTTCGACTGACTGTCTTTGATACTCAGAACAACCACACGTTAGACCTTCTGGCACTACACTGTCGTTTATTATAAGGTAAAACAGTCACCACCTAGCCAAAGGCAGGTGACCCACTTATCACAAATATAAGTATTACCTTCCCATCATCTATGCAAAACAAAAAAAAATAATAATAAAAAGCGGCAATTTTAATTCACACTTTACTGTTCTTACGTGTGATTGTATCTGCAGGCATATGTCCACTGAAAAACCTACTTGATTGTACATTTATTAATCTATCCACAATGTACCTCATAACACCATCCTCTTTAACATTTGCAGAATACACAAGAAATGCTCCACTTGTTTCCTGGTTGACTATTGTGACGTGAGTTCCCTCAAAAATGAGAGACTGCAGCGCACCCATGGATTCTTTTTTGGCTTCCTCGTTCTTGAATACCAAAATCCAGTTGACAAAGTGACTCTCGATCCGTTTAGCACTAATCTGAAATCATAACAGATATTTCACGATAATCGGGGTTTAATTTTATTTAATGGGGAGTCAGAATGTAAGAAATAACGTGTTGTTTTGAATAAATGATTTATATTGCTCAGCTGTAGTTATGGAATAAGTTATCTTGTTAATTTCTAACATGTCTTTATTTTACAGTAATCCACTCTTGATAAACTTTTATTCCCAGTTTAATATCTTTATTCTTGTATGAAACCTTGTCATCAGTCATGTAGTATTTCTTCATATAAAATAGTCATCTTATTTTATGCCAGAGTTTAATATACGTCAGCAAATGCTCGTGTATTTTATAAAATAGTAATAAGATGAATAAAACAGAAATTATGCAGTTTCAGTTAAAAGGGAGAAATATAACTGTCAGTCAATACACAGAGTGAATCGTGGCACTCAGTGAATGTTGAGAAATAGTATGGGCTACTGACATCAGTCTTAAACAATTGTGTGATGCAAAGTTAATTTATGAAGGCTCAAAGGATTATTGTAATCATGGATACTTATAGTCTTGCCTACTTTTAACTTGTAACACTTGACGCAATCAATAAGATAGAATCCTTCATTCTAAGAGTGAGTTTTATCTTCTGCTCACGTGATAATTCTCATTTATACACCACAGTCTAAACTTCAGAAAACAACAGTTAACTATTTCTTCTTGGGCTGTTATGAAGAAATCCTTTATCGTGGAAAGATATACAAAATGGGTATTGTTCATCGTCAAAGCAAAGTATATTTTGTTTGTAGCTTTAAAAAATTCTGTTAATTCAAAATCTGCTTCCAGGCATTCTGACAGACCTGTAATGAATGTACTTGCATTTTAGCAAAAACAAAATATTCTTATACCTCTTACCATCATGAAAGTATCCAAGACGTTTTCAAAACTGCATAAAGTGACGAGGGATGTTCCCTGAGAGGCAGGTTTGACGATCGAGTCCAGGTGTGTTTTCGTATGATTGTCGAAGTAGAAGGTCGACACTCCATACATTTCCAGAGATAATATCCTTGAGATGCGATAAGCCTTTTCTGTTTTGTGTTAGAGTAAATGAAAAGGAGTACAGGTCTCAAAGCAGAAGTGACAATTACTCAAGTGACGTAAACTTGGTTTGATTATATCTATTTTAATTAGACAAAATTGTAATTGTAGTTACAGGCGAATGCAATTTTCTTTTCTGAATTATCTCAACAGGTTTATAGGTAACTTATAGCCACCTTATATAAAGTATCAGATTTATTTAGAACTTAACTGCCCTTCAATAAAAATTAAGGTAGCGTTTTTTTAACTTTATTCAAGTAGTAGTAATGATAAACAGATAATTGCATGGGCAATAAACAGCAGCTGAGAAAAAACTTGAATGGCCTAAACCGAACAAATGAATTTTTTTTTTACAATAAACAGATTAATACAAGAATACAAAACAGCATGTGAGGTACAACACCAAAACTAGGCCTAAGTCACATTGTAGCTTAAAGAATCACTACAAACTCTCAAACTTAGAAACATTACCATCGACAGTATTGCCGACGTAACTGTTCCAACTTCCACACCGCAGTAAAGGATTTGGCCTAGGTGTACTGAGAGGAGGGACACTGTAGCTCCTTAGTAAAGCGTTATTGGTTATAGATACAAAAGCGGAAGCTGTTTATTGAAACGCAGTGACTTGGAAGTGATCGAATAGGATAGCCTCCTGAGGTGACTTAAGCCACTGTTGCCATTTGTGTGAAAACGAATCATCAGGTAAGAGAGACTTATTCTAACACTGGTAGCAAAGTGATAGGGAATCTATGGCTCGACGAAAGCTCAGTTACTTGGCCAAGAACGGGAAGACCAACTTATTTCAACAATGATAAGAAGCACTCATGATCGTTCCGCCACAAGGGCAATCCTGGGACCAATAGACAAATAAAAGAACATTTACGAATACGAAAAAGTTGGATCATGTCAAGTATAGCGAACCCAACATCTCCATGTCAAGAACAACGAACCCAGTGATTCCCATGCAAAGAATGGCCAACCCTTTCCGGCCCGAGTTCCAATTCCACATGAGGGCTAGTATTAAACACGGTGAAACAGTGATTCATCTACACTTGTCGTCGTGTTTAGTACTAGCCCCTGGGGGTCAAATGTATTTCGCCAGGTTTAGCAGTAACACCTGGGGGATCAAATGTCTAGTACCTAACTGTTCATGTTTGGAACAGCGAACCCGAATATTCCCATGAAAAGACTAACGAACCCAATAATCTTCCTGTAAAGAATAGTGAACCCTGCTGCGAATGGGTTCGCTAATCTTGACAAGATCCAAAAAGTTTTTCTCTGAATTTTCCCGTAAAACGAGGCTGTCAAGTACGCTTGGAAAGTAAACGCCCTGACGTCTTAGCATCGAAATCCTTATTTGATTTTCTGTGACTTGATCTTCATAAAATAAAGGACATCAGTAATAAGTTATACGAAAATAAGTAATAAAAACTTACCTTCATTATCCCCGTCGTAAAGCAGTTGAAAACTCAGAGGTTTCGACTCACCCAGTTCCTTTAACAATTTAACCAAATTGTTTTCAAGCAGATCACTGAAATATATAAGGATAATTTTATTATGACCGCAAAGATTTCTTTATCATAGCTGATCAGATAAAATAATGTTTATTTCCATCTTCAAAAAGATAAGTTTTATTGTCAGAAAAATTTTTCTAAATAAGGAAACAGATATTTTCCCAGTATCAAACTGCAAGATCAAGGCTATGATTTGTGTAAAGTTTCTTGGTGTCTAACTTAAGTCATTGTATTCGCTTAGAAAAATCTATTGCTTCTCCTCTGACTGCTTCACAGAAATGAATGAAAAATTCAGTAAGCTGTGTAATCATTCCATTGAGTCATCAAGAAACTTAATCATTGTTATGTTTACCCACAACAAACAATAAACAAATTAATTCACTGCAGCCCTGCACACACTCCAAGGTCTCCTAAGCAATAAACCATTTTTTGCCAGATTATTTTTGCCTTTTTCTTTAAATAGTCAAACACAAACACCCTCCTCCCTTCAAGATATTTGGGTCTATCTTGGCCCACGTGCTAATTATTACATGTATCTTACGTCTCTGAGTAAACAAATCATTCTGGATCTCCAATATTCAGATTGTAAAGGTTAATCGCCAATTGATTTACTGAAGACGAATTATATTACAAATATTTCAAGTCAAAAATACGTTTACGTAAATACTCTGATTACCTGTATTCAATGGCAGTTGGCGGTTGTTTATTGATGTTGTATGCCTCACATCCTACTCGATGGAACGTACCATTCGGCAAGAATACCACTGCAAAGAAAATGTAAGAGTATAGCATACAAGGGTATGCCCTCGCATATAATCCTCTAACACTAACCAGATTTCAACAAACAGAAAACCTGTTAATCGGAGTTAATTATCAAAAACCATGTAATTTATTTGAGTTCTCTTATGAATGATAGTTTATGCGACTTTGTGGCTATAGATGCCTGTTAGCACAAAGTCTCTCAAGTTGTACCGACCGTATCTTCTAGACAAAAATCTAGAATTCCAATTTATGAATTGAAGTGGAAAGCAATAAAATCAAAACGGTAGATGTACGTCCTTGATCAAGTAGCGGATCACTGAAGAAAAGAGGTGTTATGTACTTCGACGTAGAATGTTGGTTTATGAGGCCGTATGAAAGCCACAGAGCAGTGGAAAATACAAAGTTCCCTGAAATACCGTATAAAAATCCACGACGTAGAATGTTGGTTTATGAGGCCGTGTAAAAGCTACAGAACAGTGGAAAATACAAAGTTCCCTGAAATACCTTATAAAAATCCACTATTAGCAGTTCTCAACCACTTCAAAATGAACTTTTTGGTAGCTAAGATCTATGAGCAGATGCACAGCGACTTCATAAATTTGATAACGAACATGCTACAGCCTTATTTTTATGAAGTGCAACGCATTTGCATATATTACGATCGTTCCTAAGGGCAATTACGCGTGGTTTCATGAATGTGATGAATTCAATCAATCCTTTATGCATCTTTTAATTCGTTATAAAAGCAAATACAGGATGTATTCTATGTATCATTTTCCTAATTTACTTACAACTTACAGCTCAGTTGATGCAGATGACAGCATTGTAGTATAAGCACTGTAATGCCTCACTGGATTATATTACCTTTGTATGAAAATAATACTGCTTAAATCTTTGATCACTCTAAATCCTTTGAATGGACGTGGTTAAATTTGATCTTAAAAATATAACTGTAGCCGCATAAAGCTAAACGAACAATAGCAAAAATATTTAGTAAGTCCCCCATCATATTTTTTACTAGAGATGTTTTAATGGGACTGAGATCGTAATTTTCCCATCAAAACATTACCACATTGAATTGAATGGTTTTTCCATCTAAATACATCTAGGAATTTCTAGTAACTGAACAATTGCCAATTCTGCTTTCTGAAAGTTTTTAACGTTTTTTTTTTTTTTATATTGATTCCTGTCTCCATATCTTTGAAATTTTGAAAGTATGTTAACCATTCCATGAGTGATCAAAATTCCCTTGGGGCATTTGTTCGTGAATCCAGAAATCTAGATTAAACTGGATTTTTGCTGTGTGCACTCTTTCCAATCCAGAAATGCTGTCATTTCGACGAAAAAGTAAATGCCTACATTTGTGCATTCCTATATGAGCTCGCCAACTTTGTCATTTGCTGAAGAGTGGGTGGTTGCAGGTGCATTCACGTATGAAGATATGTGTGCCTGCACATATGCAATTTTGCGTAGGGTTCTCCCCTAGAAAAGTAAGAAGTATAAATTCCGTGCACAGATGAATTGAACAGTTACTCACCAAATAAAAAGTTGAATTTAAATGCAATTTTCCCAAGGACTGTAGCAGCAATTGCAAAATGACGATAAAGATGTACTATTCAATTATCAATCTCTTCATAAAAATTCGATCTATTAACAATATCTTAAAACATTTAGGCATATATAGAAAATATAATGCATATATCAACCATACCAGATCATAAAACATTCAGCGCATAAAAGGAGGCAACTGAAAATGCTATCCAGTGAATGATTTAAGTCTGCCAATATCTGCCATTCTGATTTAGAAAATTATCTTACGTTCTTTGACTAAACCAGAGTTTCGGTCAAGAGAAAGCACCAGTGGTTATTAGTATCTGTCCATAATCAGTATGTTTTTAAGTGTCTTTTGTTATGTAGCCACATAATCAAAATACGTTTTATGCACTTCAAATATACAGCACTGTAAACTAAACACTTTTACGACTGTAATCGATATTTTGCAGTTTGTCAGTCTATCACTGGGCTTAACAGAAGGTGAGGGAAAGTCTTTTTTTTATGACATCTTTCAACTCATTTGCCTTATTCTTTGAAAGCTTGAATTTCAAGTCAATGGCCCCTGTGGGTTTGTTCCATATGAATAGGGTTCATCTGTTGAATAATAATAACAATAGTTTTCAACTGACATAAGCAGGTACCTGTGACAAAAACTGTGATGACAGTGACTACAACGTTTCGAACAACCGCTAGATAAGAGCTAGGCGTTGTGTCTCTTCTGCACAGACGGAGCTCCACATTCCTGTCTTCACTGGAGAGATTTTTGATGCTGGTCCTGTTGAACGTTGAGAAGAAATATAATAAAAAGAATTACCCCGAGAGGCGATGAAAGGCAGACTGAAGAAAATACATACAGAACCAGAAGTTTTAAAGCCATTTATAGAACTCCAAAACAAACATTTAAAACCGGATTTTTGGCACAGTATTGCCACACTCACCAAAACCTCCGTCCATTAATCCTTAAAACTGGTTATAGTGAAGTATATTAGCCCCCTAACCGTGAAAATTAAAGCAAAGCTACAGTGTATTCCAGTTTGCTACTAAAACACTTCTTTTGTAAACTCAGTGAGACTCTTGATCAGAGTTAAATTACGAGAAAAAGAAGAAGAAAAATAATTGCATGACAAAATATTACCTCATATCAGGCCTCTTCATAAACGGCTTCTTTCAGTGGCTGAATGTTGCGCCTACAGATGGTTAGAAAAGGCGGGTCTGCGAAGAAAATCAATTTCAGGAAGAAAATCGGTTCCTTGAAGAAAATCGGCTCCACGAAGAGAATCTATTCCACGAAGAAAATACCCAACTGATCTCTTGAACCTAAGGTAATCTTAATGGAATTTCTCATTTGCAATAGCTATATTTCCACATTGCCCCATCCATTTTGAGGTCATTAGAGACTTTATCTTTTCAAAAGAGCGTGTTTTAGTTCATGAAATATGAAGATACACAGATTCATTGTCGTTATTTCTCTCAGCATTCCTTTTAGAGTGCTGCAACTGACTGAGTCTTTCCCGAACAGAACTAATTTTGTGTTTTGACTGTCAGACTTCATACTTGAGCGACCTATTACTATGTTAATTCACAATATTCTTCGGGGTATTGGCAATTCATATCATTTACACATAAGACAATAGTGAGCTGGTGTTATTTAAATGCTAAAAATATTATGTATTATAAGGCACAAATTTCATGGCTACTCCCACCAACCTCAACAAAATGATATCATACCTAAGACGGTTTTTCGATTATTTGGAATAATCTTTACAAACACATAAATATTTTTGTACTTTAATGAGAAAAATTTAGGGAGAGAGAAAGAGTGAATAGAGTCAAGAAAGAGTAGACGAAAAGCAATCAAAAGAAACAAATCGATTTAAAAAGTCGAAAGTTTGAGGAGCAAATATTTTGGTTAACTGAATCTTTTGAAGATCTATATTTCATTTACAAGTGACTTTCCAAGATTCTGTATAAATTGGTCTAATTTAAACAATATGTTGTACAAAAACTAACGATTTGTAAGTTTTCACAAGTAACTGAACGAGTAATTTGGGGATGAAATCATTACTTGAACGGTACAGTACTCACACAGAGAGAGAGAGAAGGATCTCCAGACCACCAACCCTCCTCTGTTTTGTGTCCGTTGATGGCTTCAGGACGACCTTTCCTCCTTCAGATCTCCTGGGCGAGTGGGAGCTTCCAGGCGCTATCAAGCAGCTTGTAAGGCCATTTGAATTGATAATTGATTCCCTCTTCTCATTCATTTTACACACAGCTTCATTCCCAGTCATAAAGACCTGTCTATTTTCGGTGGCTAAGTTTTCTGTCTTTGTTCGGCGATCGCGGAATCGATACACGCATCTACCTTGTGGGTTTTTTATTTTCTCTATTTTTTTAGTATACCGATCCTTGAATATATTATATCCCTAGACAATGACGGGAGTGACTCAGCAGAATGCTCTGGTAATAGAACCAAGCTAGGACAGTTCCTCTGTATTGTGACACCAAGAGTTTTTTTACAAATATTTTCAAAATAATTTATTGATGCATAGTATTATACACCAAAGTAAGAAGGGTCCCTCATCAGGAGGGAGCTTACGCTACGACAGAAACGAAGAGACACTAATGGAACAATAAGTGTTTAAATGGAAGGCGTGTTAGATTTGAGAATGGAGAGAGAAACGCGTATGATAGCGGGAGTATAAAGCCCAAGAAAGGTCAAGTGATAATCAAAGAGGGTGTCGTCTTCTGAGTTTGTCTGTGTTTGGAAAACGATAAAAAGTGGTTGTGCAAGTTAATTTCAATGTTAAGGAAGGCGACAGAGAAAGGGTTTGTTTGATGGAAAGTCAGAAATACCTGGCACAAATGAAATGTGTCCACAAATTGGCCTAATTATTAGGAATACTTGAGTCTCTGGAAAATGATGTCCAAAAGAAGACTTGGGAATGATAAAATGATGACGGAAAGAGTTAGTGACCTTATTTCTTTGAACAATGGCATAAGATATATCTGATCGTTCTCTGCTTTAGGGACAAATGAAAAGAGAAAGTAATTTCAACTGGGAAAATTTTAAATGTAACTGCAAATGTGCATATATTCCCACCTACATAAGTACCAGTGCATGAGGCTAAGAGCTCTCATTTTCTATGACCATGAACTATGATTACGTGATAAAGATGAATAATATCTGTATACTAAAAACAAAAACGTTTTGCAAAACGTAAAAACAATTGTATTCGAATATACTCAACTACCTGAAAAGGGATCCATCAGGAGGCATCAGATGCTCAATAGATGACGCCCAAAAGGATTCCAAAAGCATGAACGTTTAGAGTTTTCAGATGCTTAGTAGAAGACGCCCAAAAGGAATCTAATATCATGATCTGTTATAAGTTTCAGATACTCAATAGATGACGCCCAAAACGAATCTAGTAATATTTTTTTTACAAATTCAAGATGCTCAATAGATGACGCCCAAAAGGAATCCAGTAGCATAAATGTTTATGAGTTTCAGAAACTCAATAGATGACTCCCAAAAAGAATCCAGTAGCATACGTATATAAGTTTCCCTTTCCTTGGAATCTTCGGGTAAACATTCCAGAGAAGCCATTAATTATGTTGCCGTGATAGTCGCTTTGTGAAAGGTGACAGATAGATGACTGACAGGAACAGGTAAATATGCTTGAACTTGTGAATGATCAATGAAGAATTGAGACGTGTCTTTGAATATCTCAGTGACTTTCGTGCACTTGATGGACGTAAAAGCCACACTTGGATTCTATAAACAGTATCTTCAGTGTCATAATAAGAATAATAATGACCATAATGAAACGATAACCGTTGTAGTAAGACCCTATTGTTACTAGCAACAGTGCTAGTACTACTAGAAGTCGTAGTTGCGTACAAACAGCAATCACTTGTTGGCAACTGCAGGAGAGAAAAGACCCTTCGTTGAGTCGATTTTTCAGGTGTTTTGTTAAACAGGTATAGAAACCTTTGGCTGCCCCTTCGTCAGAAGCAATGCAAGTGAAGAATTTTCTTGAGATTCTCTGTATATAAGTTGTCCCCTTACAGTGTATAAACAGGCATCTAGATTCCGTCACTTGGATTACCGTAAAAGTTTACACGCTAGGTCAGAGTTAGGATTATCATTAAAGAAAACCAAAAGGTCCCGTTGGTGAAAGATCGATAAAAGTAGGTGGACACAGAAAAGAACAATGCAATGATTGCCGCCGAATTCCTACCTTTAAACTACTAAACAGAAGCTAAACCCTTTAGCAGAAACTCTCCACAGCACTGGAGGTTTTGAAATGATGTTCCCAGCCCAATTACTTCCTACAGCGTAGTTATGGCCCACCAAAGGTGACTAACTGACAGGCATGAGCCTAATGGATTATTATTTCGGGAAACAGGCCCAAATACAGACATATCTTACATGCATACATTCATACATACTTACATGCATATCCAATACAAATATATACATATCTGTGTGTTTATATATGATATATATACATATATACAGTATCTACATATAAATGTGCATATACATATACATATATATAAACATGTGTGTGTTTATACACATATATACATATATATATATATATATATATATATATATATATATATATATATATATATATATATATATGTGTGTGTGTGTTTGTTTGTGTAAAATACAACGAATAAATGCTAATGCACCGAGAAGAGAGCAACTAGGTAATACAAAAATAATAATAAAACATTTCCCAGTCGACTGACTGACACGGTACATAAATTAAGAACAGGAGATAAATTAGTAGAAACGGCCGTCTCCCATGTGTCATCCATGACTATGAAGTAAACGATGGAGAAGTGATATGTGTCATGGCTTGTCGAAGGAATATCGTTGAGACGAATGAATTTTGCATAACATATTCATATGGAATTATAGGATGACTGGTGCTGGGGCCTCGCCTGTTTGTTTATTCAGCTTTCCAACTCCCTTGATGCACGCAAAAGAGAGAGAGAGAGAGAGACTAAGATTGTGAAGTTAAGAAGCTATGCAAAAGTAAATGTGCTGATGAGTGTAAACAAAAATGAAGACAAGAAAACGATTTCAGGTTACTTAGCTGCATGCTTTATAAGTAAGAAAAATACTAAATTGTTTATACATTCAATGATGCAGTTTAATTACATACGGTACATGTGGGGTCCACGTAAATCCAGAAGTATTCATTATGTAATGTTCATTTTTACGTTTTCAAATGTCACTGCACGAGAACATTATGAAATTCTCAACTGGGAACGCTTTCCGTGAAAATCACTTGTACCAAATGAGCCCACCCACCTTAAAGGGTAGCGCAAAGAAAACATCACCTGCTCAGTAGACGACGCCGAAAAAGAATCCGGCAGCGTGTGTGCTTCGTAAGATTCCCTTTCGTGGAATCTTCACGTGAACATTCCATTGAAGTCATTAATAATATCGCCGCGATGGACGTTCTCTAAAGGCCGCCTGCTAGATGACTGACAAGGAGGGGTAGCGCAACGGAAGAAAGTTCGAGAGAAGTTGAAGACCACAACCCAGAGTAGAAGGTATGATCATTGTTTACAGTCTGAACACTTCAGTTTTGCTGAGGATAGATGATCAACTTTAGTGGGAGCAGTGCCTGTATATTTTTTCTGTCAATCTGAAACAAGTAAAACTAACATAAGTACAACTAAAATATTACAGAATTTTGTTCATAAATCTAGAACGAATAAAATCACGATACGCACTGTTTGAAGGTTCTCTCTCTCTCTCTCTCTCTCTCTCTCTCTCTCTCTCTCTCTCTCTCTCTCTCTCTCTCTCTCTCTCTCTCTCTCTCTCTCTGAACTATTAAAATGGGTTAAATCCTTTTATTCCAAATAGATGGAATCACGAAGTCTTCAAAGTGTTAAAATTAAGTAGCGCTTCCTCCAATAACAGTACGAATCGGATTATAATCATTGTCGAGTATCTTAGAATGCTTTATTAGAGAGGGCCGATTAATGTCAGATATTCTTCGATCCTCATCTTAAAGGCCACAGTGAATTATGAATTCCTAAACTGTTACTTACATCACGGATAGGCTTATTATTTTTGTTCTTTCTGCTTAAAGTTTGTTGAAAAGGTTTACTGATTTTGGATATTTAGCTGTCCTTCCCGTGTGACTCTGTGTAAGGTCGTATGTACAAATGAAACCCTGTACTCTTTATTGCACTCACAAGCCCTCATACTTGGAGTATGCATACGCCCATGTTAATTTCTCATAATTATTATTTGAAAATTAATATATTCACACGTAAAGACAGTAAAGAAGAAAAAGAAATTTTACAGGGTATATTTGATGACAAATTTAAGTAGTTTTTTGGTTATAGCTCCAGACTCCTTGGGTAAGAATACGCAAATACATCATTAAAAACAAAAACTGGTAACTCTTCGATGAAGGAAAGTGACGAATAATTAGCACCTCAAGGCATTTCTCCATTTCCCGTCTATCTGCAAATCTTCTGAATTATATTGATACTTTATGGTAATATGCATGCCAAAAACGACGAGATACGTATATATAAACCATAGTCAGAGGTTTGAGGGTTAGTGACTTATAGCAACGATTTCATGAAGCGAGCAAATGCATATAAATGGCGTCATCAACAACAGGACTGTCGAGAGTTCCTCTATGTTTATGTCATGTTGTCTGAATTTCTGCTAAAATTGTTTGACATCAGGGAAGTGGCGCAGGTTGGGGGAGGGGGGATTCCTATGAGAGACTTCAGAGATTTATTATTATTATTATTATTATTATTATTATTATTATTATTGTTGTTGTTGTTGTATAGCCAAAAAGTTCATTTATTTATTTTACAGGAGCGTATCGAGTCTACAGCTTACGATAATATGTTGTTGCTTTCGAGATTAAGCTGGCCTTATTCCAGCACGGGCTCTTGTTCATAGAGCATCCAGATGGTCATGTATGAAATGGAAAGCTCAGCTGGCAAAGGTTTTTAAGACTTTATGAACCCCTTCAAGTAATAAAAGAAGATTTATTCGCTCTAGGAAAATGGAAAAAAAGGAGTATCGCACCAAAGAAAACGGAATTTAAACACTCTACGGGGTTAGCATGCCATATTTCACTTACTCGATCTCCTTTTTTTTTTTTTTTTTTTTTTTCTCAGTGGTAGGGTATAGATGGAGAAAAGTAAAGATTCGTAGTCGTTGATAGAGTGATGTTGTCGCCATGTCTGAAAGAAAGACATCTTGTTCTGTTTGTCTCTCGGGGAGAAAGAATGTTTCCTGTGTACAGGAATACAAAACTATCGATGAAGAATGCAAGAGACTCTTCAATCTATGTTCTTTTCTGTCTGTGAATCTTCGAGATCTTTCATTTAGTTGAGAGCGATTGTACCTGTCATTCAATCCTACAATACCACAATGTGTCAAAGGAACCACAATTAGAGGAATTTATTCCCTGAGGGAGGGAAGGATTTTCAGTGTGGACATTTGTGGAAATTACCTTAGCATGTAAATAATAATAATAATAATAATAATGTATAATAATAATAATAATAATAATAATAATAATAATAATAATAATAATAATAATAATAATAATAATAATAATAATAATAATAATAAAGTTCATTATTGAAACCGGTAGCCAATCAAAACCGTACTTTCTTTAACCTGCCAATCTCATTGGCTAATATTACGAAGCATGTGTGCTGGAAGTAGACAGCCCCAAGTTAACTGTTTGACCAATCTCGAACAGTATGTCTTGATCTGTGAAGCTAATAGGATGCACTGTGAAGATGGAACTTTTACCATGACAGAGAGGTATGATCAACTTTTATTCAGGTTCAATTTTTTCTTGCAATGATAATCGCACGATCATAAACGTCAGTGGTTAATTATTTACGTCTCAAATTGTTATAAAAATGTCACGGGGCATCACAAAAAACGCACAGAGACGATATTTTGCAATTGGTTGTCGTGAAATTTGAGTGCATTGTAGTGCCCTGCTCTCTCTCTCTCTCTCTCTCTCTCTCTCTCTCTCTCTCTCTCTCTCTCTCTCTCTCTCTCTCTCTCTCTCTCTCTCTCTCACTCTTCATGGGTGGTGTCCAATTTTAAGGTCATTATTCCAAACTATTTGAATAAATTGAAGTAAATCCTTCCTTGTGGAGTGTTGTGTGTAACAATGCTTCTTACAAGAGAGAGAGAGAATCAGTTATCTCCAGTGTGTGCTGGGGTTTACTACATTGCTCAAAGACATATGTGTTGTAAGGATTATATTATTTATAGGTTTTAATTCAATTAATTATTTTTAACACCTTTACCATAAATATCTCAAAATGGGATGTTATAAGTGCCCAAGGCCTGAAATAAATCCCACTGGTGCAGAGAGGATGGGGTCGACGTCTTTGTTCCTGTTTCCCAAAATATATACATAGTGCCTTTTTTATCTAAACAGTGATTTATGTACCACATCTACGCACTTTAAAACCCCAAGACTTTGTATTTATTCTTACTCTGATTTTTTTTATTTATTTATTTATTTTTTTTTTTTTGCATTACTGATACAGGGGATTAGGTTGAAAATCCCATACCCCAGCCAGTTACTGACCTTTTTACTATACAGATCAGAAAGGATACCATTATCTGTATCCAGCATCCCACGGCAGTGTAAAATGTGAATGTCACTGGCCTGATGATGAAACGCTTATTTGCCTTTTATGGCACATTTCCTCCATCAAAGGCATTCACAATCCTTCAAAAAGCACTCCTCTACACTGAGGTGCATATCTACTCCAAACCGTTTCAAGTACATCCTAGGACAGCTTGTGCTGCTTATTACTGTGCCTTTATCCCTTCCAAGCAATGACTCCAGAAGGTGCCAGTCCTCCAGTTCTCAATTAGGCTTTTGGGGTAAGGCTGTTGGTGCCACCCCCGTCACAAGAAATGTTCTGATAGATCTTGATAGCCCCCCAGAGATACTGACTAGACGAAATGTTTCTTCATATGGTTGATCATATTTACAGTATGTATATGCTTGTGTGTATGTATCTATGTATCAAAACATTACATAGGATCATCTCATGTTAGTGATACTGTAGTTCATGCACTTCGCCACTGAAAGATTTTTTTTAAACGCTAAAAGTTCGTGTATTCTTCGGAAACTCGGCTTCTTTGTTTTGTTGCCAAAACAACATTATCAAAAATCTTCACGGAATACTTATTTTTTGGTAAATTTAGGTACTATTTACAATAAAAAATATTATAATCATATAAATTTAATGATTTTTATCTTAACTCTTCAATTATATATTTTAAATTAACAGTTAAACAGAGAAATATAGTAGTCTTTTGATAAGAAATTATCAGCTGACACAATGAGCAGACGAATTTATTGAAGGGAAACAGGCCTAAATCAAAGCTACGACAATTCTATGAAACCATTATACGATATGAATAATCAAAATTTCACTGAAATATCGCAATTATGATATATTTTAGCTTTAAATTATTTTATGATGAGAAATTTTATGTTTAATTTATCTTATATCAAACGTCTCCAAGTCAGGCAGAGTCTTAGAGTTGCCAATAATTATTTTCTATACTAATTCTCTAGTATTGTCCTCAACTTCCACTAACTGGCTTTGATAGAAAATTAATCATAATTTATCTAATAATTAACGATTGGTATTGGATCAAAAATTTTCACACAGGACTCTGAAAATCTTAGACTATATCTCACGTCTTTGCAAGATGTTGCTAGTTTGTATATACATTGTTATTCTGCGTAAAGCTTTTAAATTATTTAATTCTGGCTCATTTGCTGGCTTATATATATATAATTAAATACTTATTTGATATCCAATCAATCCAAATTTACCTCATTTCTATGTAGCGATTTCAATGTTATTGTATTTATTTTTTAGTCCTGTTTCCCATTTTGAGTTATGTTTACCTTACCTTTTACAAGATAACTTTGCCAAAACACGAAAAATTTTTACTTTGCTGATTATATTTAAAATATTATCATTTTATATATTATATTATATGATATTATTTTAAATTATGCCACCATATTGTCATTTTAATTCTTTTTAAAACTACGTTATGTTTTACTGTAAGTTTTACTTTAACTTTAAACAACTAGCCCTCCTGACTCTTTTACCAGACAATAATAGCACAATATCTTTAAAACCAATCATTTTTATCCTGTTTAAACCGTTAATAGTATGTTTTACTCATATAAAAGTTAATTATCACTTAATTTTTAATATTAAGAGCTCAAGAATAAATCGAATATTTTTATGTTTAGAATTTTGAAGCTTTGACAATAGTTATAAATATAGCATAAGCCGTATATCATTTGTTGCCATGTAATGTTTATATTTTGATTTATTTTAGCACGTTTTTGAAGATATAACAAAATTTTTTAAAATTAAATAAAATAAAAATGTATTCTTAAATTATCTGTTATATATATATGGTAAAATGCCTCATATATTGTGTAAAATCGAAGAGTGAATCTTAACGTAAACAGAAAAGTTTTCAGTTATTATTTTTATTATGTTTTATTTTTTATTTATAGTAACTTGAACTGACAATAGATGTCTCTAGAGGTACTGTGCAGTACTCCGAAACTGCCCAATTCCTTGAACTCTTACGTAATTGACTGTTCACCCAGTATCCGTCATGTAAGTACGTATTAAAAGTTATTTAAGTAATTTATATGGTAGATTGAGGCCGTATATAAACTTAACCAGGAAAAAAATTGAATCATAAAGAAGAAAGGTTGTCCCAGGCTAAGCCCTATTGCCCTTAACCTAGGCTATAGACTACGAAGCCCCTATACCTTCAGAGCAATATTTCATTCCGATTAAAGTGTCATGTAATGCTGTGTTAATGTTATGTAGCTCCCCTCTGGCCTGTAGCCTAAGACTCGTATCATAGGTCGAGGTGTGGCTGTGACTGTATTCCATTCTTAGTGTAGGCTACTCCTTGTGATGGTAGGTACTTGAGTTTTTACATAGGTGGTGAATAGTTTGTTTTATAAATGTAGCAGGAATGGAGAATAATGATAGTAACAATAACAATACTCAGGAGACAGACAGAGTGTCAAAGTTTGTGGCTGTGGTGTTGGAGAGAGGGAAAAGTATGGTTAGCCTAATGGCATATATTTTGCTCAAACTAAAGGCAGTAGGCTAATACTCTGTGGATCCATAGGGTATTAATGGTAGGCTTTTAGCGGTGAGTCTTGGTTATGGGTTATGATTAGAATTTATGGCATGGTAGCCTTGATGAGCTTAGGCTAAATGGAACAGCATTATTATTTTGAAAAGGCAAAACACAGTTATCTGGTCTCAGAATTGAATCATGCAGGTGGTGATATTTGTTTCAAAGGATAGTTCATAACTTGCATACTTGTTCCTCCTTACAACTTTGTTGCCGTGGTGCAAGTAAATATGGGAATATGGAAATAGGAAAGTTACGTTCATATATACAATACTGAAGACTGCCTGTTACATGAAATTAAACACAGTAATGCCAATATGACTATACAGTCTTAGGTTAGGAACTGCCTCCTTTTTAGGAATTTTTGCAGTCTTAGGTTAGGAACTGCCTCCTTTTTCATTTTTTTTTAGGGGAACTGCCTCATTTTTTTTTGGACATGTAGTGGTGTAGGCTTTTAAAATATCCAAGATTATGTAAGAATTTTAATTTTCAAATAGCACTAATGAACCATATTTATAATTGCTTCTAGTTTGATTCAAAATCTGTCTTATTAAATTTGTTGGTTTGAAATGAATCCCACCTCTCTATTATGATAGCTGTATTTTCTGCATTAGGCAGGAGGACAATAGAGTGTGAAAAGTAAAAAATTAATAGGGTTATTTAGTGTGAACCGTCTATTCACCCATCCCTTTTCGGTGACTTGAGCATTTATAGTTTTCCATTAAGTTTTTCTCTTTCGTTGGCCTATGAGGATGCATTTGAGAGTGTGTATGTGATTTCATTGATTAGATAGTTATCTAAATTTGGTTTGGGTTTTCTTGTGTTGTATATATAGGATATCTTCCAAAGAGGAGAAAGACAAGTCTTTTTCAGTCTGTCAGGTAAGAGGGTGCATACCCGCTGTGCTCTTCAGTTTACAATGGTCATAACCAGTGTGTTAAGTGTAGGAACAGTGGTCGCTAGATCAGTGTATTGGTTGGTAGGACAGGAAATGAGGTTAGGAGTGAGTTTCTCATTTTTCACAACCTTTCAAATGACAGCTCTTACTGCTCTCCTTGTTTTCCAAGTAATGCTTTGCTTTCAGAATTTTGTCCTCTCAAAGCTCCCCATATTGTTCAAGATATGTTGTTTGGTAATTAAAAGCAAGGTAACTAGTCTTAGGGCTACTTGTTGCTTTATCGACCCAATTATTCATCCTTTTTTGGGTTACCTCCTTGCAGCAGATGAAGTGCCAACACCCTCCCTCCCTGTTAGCCATACCTAGCCATGCCCTGTGACGCTCCTTCTACCTTTGGAGGTACAGGGTAGCTGGGTATGCCTGGGAGTGGAAGCAATTTGTGCCCATTGTCTTCTTCCTTTGGCCAACCTGCTGCGTGTCACGTACAGGTTGGCACTCGGTCGCTGAAAGATTAAAAACACTGAGATGAAGCGAATTTTGGTAGAATTAGTTCAGTAACATTTCTGCTTCAGAAAACGCTAATGTTCAAGGAATAAAATACAGACATGAAATATCAAATAAAGTACTGTAATGCTAAAGATGATTAAATTATAAATAAGGAAATTCAGTGTCAGTTTCTATAATGTAATAAGAGTATGAAAGAGAAAGTTATAAAATAAAACTATTTCAAGTTATATAACTTGACGTAACACAAACAGTGTAGTGTGCCCACAACTGTGTTTGTGGAGTGAGCGCTTAGGGACCAGAAGCAGGCAGGAGGCAGATGTGCTAGGTAAGATTAGGCACACTCACTCAGTTTCCAATTTTGTAACCCTTAGGCCTTGCTGGAGGCTGCATACTCCTAGCGATCCCTACCCAGGTTCTTCCTGTAGCTTCCCTCGCAAGATGATGTAGTATTCACTCAGAGGTATTCACGTGACATCATACGCTCGCTTGTCAGCAGGCACTCGCCTGGAAGCAGGCCCTCACCTGTAAGCAGGCGCTCACCTGGAAGCAGGCGCTCGCCTGTAAGCAGCCGCTTGCCTGTAAGCAGGTGCTTGCCTTGCATTGGAAGCACTCTTGATAGTATGTGCTCGCCTGCCATCAGAAGCATTCTTTGACAGTAGGCTCTCGCATGACACCAAACGCTTCCCAACCGTTAGAATTTCACCTGGCACTAGGCACCCGCGTTCTTCTCGGTCTGTCAGGCAATCTGGCTATGCCAGTTCATTTTCACGTTTTTTCTCCAATGGGAGGGATTTTCATAGTAGCCACAACCGGGTGTGTAAACGCATTTGTTCTCCACATTCTCCTTCCTTTCTCAATCAACTTTTGACACCTGCCTCATAAGACTGTGCTAGTTTCTCCTGTTGCTTGAAGAAGCAGAGGCTTCTATTGTAGTTCCTGCTCTTCTCAGACATTGCTCTTCCAGTCTCTGCCCCCTTCTTTGTTGACTTGGGCTACTCCTGAGCATTCTCCAAGGCAGGATTTGAAGTATTTTCGAGCTTCTTTTAAACATTCTCAAGCATCTTTTAGACGTTCTCAAGCCTCTAAGGTGTTCTCGACACTCTTGTAGGCATTCACTGTCATCTTTTCAGCGCCGAGATTTTGGCATATTCACCTGTTAGTCAAGCAGATCCTTCTTTGATTGCTACTTTCTCAGTAGCAGAGCAGAATGGAGTATCTTCCCCTCAGCCAAATATTTTGAGGTTGGCTCCTTCAGGATTTTTGGTTTTGCCTCCTGCCACCTCGATGTCAGTGCAGGATGGTGTGAATAGTCAGGAAGGCTATGTTTCCTATGCAGATGATTCTTTGGTGCAAGGTGCCATGGCACAAAGTGGAGCCAACCATCCTCTGGTATGAAGCAGGCTTTTTGCTTCCATTTAATTCCTTTTTAGAGAAGTTGAAACTCCTTTCATCTCAGGGAGCAGGACGTTTTCTGCTGCCGCCACCCCTGCTTTCCAAGGATTTCCCCTCTATGAGCCTGCAGCTTGCAAATTTGACTATGATGCTGATGAAGAGCAGGTAGTATTATCAGATGTTTAGAGACTAATCAAGGTTTGTGCTAGCAAATTTCCTGATTTCTTTGAGGAACCAGTGGTTCATTATTTGAGGTCCCTTAGGACTGCTAGGCTGGAACCTTCCGTCTCCAAAACAGGCTAAGTTGGCACTGAACAGACTTAATGGCTAAATTGCTCCATTAGAAAGTTTCTTCTGAAAGTTCTTCCCCATTTCTTCCCCCTCTCTATAACAAAGAGGAGAGTGATATCTTATGATACGAGGAAGCTGCCCTTTTTCAGAAATGCCTATAGCAGCAATAGACGAATAGCAAGTGAGATTGTTTCTGCTCTTCTGCAAATTTTTTGGCTGCTTAGATAGAGCATTTTTCAGACTCCCTTGACTAGTCCATGCACACCTTTACTAAGGTGGTTGTCAAGCATAGGGAACAATTGTGTTCTTTTTGGCTTCCTCTGTCTCCTCGACAAAGAAGACTGACATTATTGCATATCTCCCCTTACATTCTTTACCGGATATGTCAGCATCAGGTACGATAATGCAAGAGGTTGAGAAGTGGAAACCATATCTTTGTTGCATGCTTGCTCTCAAACATTTAGGCATACACAACCAAGGCAGCAGCTACTTTTGCAGTTAATGCAAATGTCAAGGCTCCCCCCCGCTGCAAATTTTTGGTTGTAAAATTATTTTTTACCAAATGTTTAAGTGAATTTTAAAGTTTTTGTCAGATTTTTGAACAGTTGATGTCTTGTGCCTTGATTTAGGTTGTGAAGTTTACATTATCTTAATTTTTGAGAAAGGAGAGTAAGAACTAGATTAGTCGTTAAAATTAAATCTATATACCCAAGAATTTTCAAGACACTTTAAGTTATTGGCTACTATTATGGGACATAAGTTGAAGTACAGAAGTCATATATGTTTATTCAAGGGAGCCTTTGTTGCCATCACTATTTGACTGCATGAGTGTTAGACACATCAAGGTACAGTATGTGAAGGATGAATTGTGATTTATTTTTAACAGTAAAAAGTGGTAACTGGTTTCAGGAGTAGACTATTTAATGATCATAAGCCTCCCAAACCCTCCTCCGTGGATCTGTCATTGGTTATCTAATATCGCTGTTGATAATTATTTGTATTTTTTAATTTTTTGAAAGTGTATATCAAGAAAAATCAACCCAAAGATCATATTAAAATTGGTAAGTAAGATTTTCTGAAAAAATACTTTACTGTAGTTCACACCATTATGGAACACAACAGAAAATGTTCATTTACTCACCTTTCCAATTTGGGAACATATTCCTTGTAGAGCCAGGGCAACTGGGTGAATTTGCAGAACGTGCCAAGGTACAGTATCATAATTAGGTTTGCCGTACACAAGCTTATTGGCATTTAAGCACTTTAGAAATACTACCAGTTTTGTAACAAGTACATGATGACATTAAAAGGAAAATTAATTAACACAACTTTCTTTTCAGAGCTTCACTAAAGACCCACTATGAAGTGCTAGGAGTGAAAGAACACTCACTGCCAGTGAAATTATGGATTCTGTCATTCACCTGTCAAACAAGGTTTCTTCAGAGTTTGTGTTATGGCTTCAGGGTTATGTTCATAATCCCTACATTTTTGGGAAGGTCCTTTTTCAGTACTAATATCCTGTGGTGATAAAAAAAGAAATTTATGTATTGGCTTCAAGGTTATGCTCATAATCCCAACATTTTGGGAAGGTCCTTATTCAGTAGTACTAATATCCTGTAGTGATAAAAAAGAAAATTTTTTTGTGGAAGAGGTGGTGGCTAAGGTTTCATTTTTGTGAGCTGTGAATTTGGGTTTTGTTTCAGGTATGGAATTGATCATTTATTTTTTATATTGTCATAAGTTAGTGATAGAACAAACCTATAGGGTTATTATTATTATTATTATTATTATTATTATTATTATTATTATTATTATTATTATTATTATTATTATTATTATTATTATTATTATTGAGGAAGGAAACCCTCTTTTTAAGGTTTCATTGAAAAACAAAGGCTGCATTAGTAGAGTTTTATATATAAATTTCAATGGTCATATTATTTTCCTTTTCTGTGAGACAAATTATTCAGGAGCTGACAGTTTGGCTTTCAGTTCAGTTCAGTCCAACTTTGTGACAAGGTAGTTGACCAGTGGCAAGGAGGTGAGAGGAGGGAGTAGCATCCCACTCAGCCTGCTGTCAGTCCCAACTCCTTTTGGCTGTTGCCAATGATGCTGCTGTGATTAAAGACTTTGACTAATGATGAAGCTTTATCATAATGATGGTTTAGTGTGGCAGGGATACTCTTAACAAAAATTAACTCTTTAATGTGTTTCTCTAGCTTTAGTAACCCGTTTCTTTGAAGGAGTTTCTTGTATAGGACTTCACCGTATTTTAAAAATTATACAGTGGCTTTTACAGAATACTAACTTTTGTTTTTTCCACAAGGCTTTAGGTTTGTATGCTAGAGTAATACTAACATTTATTATGAATGTATATCATGCTTCCTTTTCCTTCAGTGGCAGATTGTCTATTGTATATGATCTTCTCTAGAGGGGTGGTCTCAGTATTTTGGACTGCTTGAGATGGATGGCAGCCTCTGGGAGTCTTCTCATGGGGTTATCCCTCATGATTTCTCATGACTTTTCCCGACTTTTGTAAAAGAATGCCAACTTTTGATCGCTGCCTAAGACTGAAGGAGAAACTGTAAGTTTAGTCAGTAATGTTTGTGACCAGTCTTCAGCAAGACTTCTTCAAAAAGAGATTTAGATTAGTTTCTTCTTTATTTTGCTGATCCAGAGGCTGCTTTATTTTTCTCTTTATCCTTAGAGGATGACGAGTGGTGGGGACAGGATTTTGTTGATTGGGCTGGTTGTCCTCTTGGTATTCTGAAGGAAAAGGCTTTCTCTTCCAACTCTCTCTAAGTGCTTGGGAGATGATTAGATAGTATGGTAGTACCCCAAGATAAGTGGGAACTAGCTTTAATAGAATACCTAAATCACAAAGCAGGAGACCTGCCAACATGTAAAACATACTAAGGAAGCATGATGCTTCCAAATGCCAATAGGGCATAATGTACAATATTGCAAAAACAGCATACTTAATTAAAACAACATCATTCATTAATGTTAGGAAAATAAAACAAAAAAAAATTAATGCAGAATGCTAAAAAACACCAAATTACATTACAGAGAAGTGGGCATAGTCCAACTCATTCTTTATGCAGTACTGTAAACCTAAATATGCCTAACCTAAAGCTGGCTAATGTCAGAGTAACCAGCTTTTAGAATTGAACTAGGCAACAGTCAGTCAATTAGAGGAAAGATTTAAGCAGCACAAAATGATACAAAGGTAAAAAAATGAACACAAGTCTTTGGATAGACAGGAACTGTTGTTTTCAGAAAAATGATGGTGTAGTTACAGTACTTACAATTAGCCCTTGTGATCTGGAAGGCTGTATCAGGCAATGGACAGCTTATCTGCCAAGGTATAATATTCACACTTTTTTCACAATAAACGAATGAAAGACATTAAGAAAATTAGATAAGAAGTTGTGGTGATCATACATTTCAGTGAAGTCATGAGAAATCTCAGCTGCTTACAGTGCAGAAGGTATGTGACAATTGAGGCAGATAATTTATGGGTAACAGAGGCTTAAGGTAGCACTTGCTCAATGCTATTGCTAATTTCTCTGTTAAATAAGAGTGTAGTGTCTGAAGACCTTTAAAGACAAGCAACTGGGCATACTTGAGTGATTTGGTTGTGATGAAGTAAAGAGAATTGAATGTTGAAATCAGCTGTTTTGTTTTTAATACATTTGGTGGTGAATAATTTTGTAAGTGGGTCTTGTGAATAAAGTACTGTCATATTGAATAACTACTAAAGAGCCATTAATATTAGATGCATATTGTCAATTCCAGTTCGAAAGTTTGTTCTTATGTTTCAGATTTTCAGATTAATCTGCATATGACTTACCATTATACAAGAAAGATCAGCAGACCGTAGTTGTTATTGCAGTGACAAATTTACAACTACAGTACTGTACCATCTTAAATATCATAAGTTTGAGCTTTGCAGTGGTTCATATTTGAGAGGAGAATTGGTGTGCAATGGATTCATGTCATCTACATAAACTCTCAGCAGACCGTAGTTGTTATTGCAGTGACAAATTTACAACTACAGTACTGTACCATCTTAAATATCATAAGTTTGAGCTTTGCAGTGGTTCATATTTGAGAGGAGAATTGGTGTGCAATGGATTCATGTCATCTACATAAACTCTTATCCCATGTTATAGATGAGGTTTAGATGATTGATTTGAATTAATAATTTTTCTTTGTAGATGCATCCAGATGAAAGACTGGATCGTCCAAGAGTGCTTGAAGACTTTGTTTTATCAACGAAGCTTATTCAGTCTTGAGTAGGTCTCATGAACGCTGAGTGTACAATGCACAGTTAGTATATCAAGAACATGCAAAAACCTGTTATCCTGGCGGGACAGTGACAAATGCACCCTGTGACAGAGTGTAGCATAACATTGTCTTTTTAGATTTGTTTTCAGAAATGTACCAGTTGTTGTTGTTGTTGTGGTTCCCCAGACTTTGTTATGCCAGGAAGCCTGCACCGCGCAAGAAGGACACCACGCTTACTGGATCTGACCATAACTGTGTGGTAGTGTGGATGTTGTGTTGTTGTCTAAGGGCTGCCAAGTTAGGGCAATCTACTAAGAGATGTGTAATTGTGTGGGGACTAACTTGGCAGAGTGGACATATGTCTGTTTGGATGTTGTCTATGCGGTGTTTGTAGGTGTTTAGTGATTGGTGATGACCACAGCGAAGTCGAGTCAGGTGTACTCTCTCCAATCTTGAGAGCTGTGTTTCTGTACTGCTTATGTTGGGTGGGGGTGCCAGAGTATTTTGTTGTTGGGAAGGTTATTAAGTGCTTGTCTGGTGAGGTGAGTATGGATGTGCTTTTTGTTTTTGTGTGCTGTTTGTGGGTGGTGGTATAGAATTCAAGATATCTGTATAGTGTCTGTGTGGTGTATTCACTATTTGCCTGTGTGTTGGAGGGTGGTCGTGAAGGTAATAGCATGGGCTGTTTGTGTTGTTTATGACCGATGCCAAGAATTGTGTGCCTCTCATGTCTAAGTGTTGCCTGATGGTGAGAATCTTGGTTTCGGCGTGTAAGTGTTCTATTGGTGTGGATTGTGTACTGCCAAGGATGATTCTCAGAGCTGTGTTTTGTATTATTTGTAGTTTGCTTAGTTGTGTGTTGGATATGGCAGGGTGCCAGGCTGGGCTGGCGTGGTTTATTATGGAGCGGATGTATTGTTTGTATACTGTGATGAGCGTTTCTTTTTGTTGTCCAAATGTTGTGCCTGTTAGTGATCTTAGTGCATTTAGTCTAGGTCTGCATTTCTTGATGATGTTACTGACATGTGGAGCAAATGACACTGAAGTGTTGTATGTGACTCCTAGGATTTTTGTTTCGTGTGTGTGTGGAATTGTGGTGTTGTTCAGCGTTGCTGTGGGTCTGTACTGATGTTCTTTGTTGTGACTAGTGAGTAGTGTACTTGTGGATTTTGTTGGTGCTACCTGTAATCTGTTTTGTGTGAGCCAGTTTTCAAGTTGTGTTATGTAAGTCTGTACTTGTGTGGAGCATACGTTTTTGTCTGCATGTATTGATATGATTGTTAGATCGTCTGCATATGAGATGTATATGTTGTTAGGTGGTGTTGGTATGTCATGCATGAATAGGTTAAAAAGTGTTGGGCTTAGGACGGAGCCTTGTGGGACGCCGTTCGGGAAGTTTCTGATTTTGGATGACTCGCCATTGTAGTGTACAAATGCTTGTCTGTCTGTTAAGTAATTGGCGAGCCAGCGTTTGGTGTTGTTGTGTAGTGTGGTGTTGTAAACTTTGTTGATGAGAAGTGGTCTAGAGATGGCGTCAAAGGCTTTACTTATGTCTATTGTGATTAGCAGTGTTCTTTGTGGTGGGCATCTGGAGTTAATGCCATCTTGTATTTTTTGTGTAAGGTTGGTGAGTAGCGTTGTTGTGGAGTGGTGTGGTCTGTAGCCATGTTGAGTGGGTGACAGTGGTATGTGTGGTGTGGTTTTGCGTAAGATGAGGCGTTCTACTACTTTTGATGGTGTGCAGAGTAAAGTTATAGGTCTGTATGAAGCTGCTTGTGTAGGTGTTTTGTTTGGTTTTAGAAGTGCTATTATTTTCCCCAGTTTCCAAATGTGGTATAATGCAGTGTGCGTATGAATAATTGGCTATGTTTGTCAGTGTTTGTGTGCCATGGGGACCTAGATGTTTTAAATGAATGTTTGAAATGTTATCGATGCCCATGGCTGCAGAGTTTTTAAGTTGTTTAATGATTCTAGCAGTGTCTTCTGTTGTGGCTAGTATTACTGTGTAATCTAATGGGAACTGTTGTTTGCGTCTGTAGATGTGTCTGTCTTCTTTGTATTTGCGTAGGTGGCTGATTTTTGCATAGTGGTTTATTAAGATGTTGGCTTGTTGTTTGCGTGAAGGGATCTTGTCAGATGTGGTGATTGAGGCGTGACTTTGAGTGTTCCCACTGTTTGAATTGATGAGACTGTTGATAGTTTTGTGTAGTTTGGATGGGTTGGTTCTGTAGTCTAGTGTACCTTGAAAAGTTTGCCAGTTCTCTGTCTGTTTTTGAGTTAATTTGGTGTTTATTTCTGTGTTTTAAATCATGTATGCGATTTGTTGTGATTTGTGTGTGTGGGGTTGGTGTATTTCTTAAATTGTTTCGTTCTGTTATGAGTCTGTTTATGTCAGGCGTGAAGTTTGGGTTGTAGTGTTTTCTGTTGCCTTTAGGAACGTTTCTTTTGTCTGCATTGTTTATTATGTCGTTGAATTGTATTGTTGTGTTGTTTAGTGTCTGTGATGATGTTATGTGTGTGTGGTTTAACTCCTGGAAATGAGCCTCAGTGGTTTCCAAGTACTCATCCCAGGCGGCGCGCTTATAGTTAGGGATGGTGTGTCTTGTATGTGAGAGTGTCATGTGTGGTTCGGAGTGTTATTAAAATAGGAAGGTGGTCTGATGATAGGTCTGTTTGTGTTTTCCATGTGATTGATGGTTCTATGTTGGGTGAGCAAAATGTTATGTCTGGGGAAGTGAGACTAAAGTTGGCTTGGTGTGGTATGTGTGTGTGCATATCTGTGTTGTTTAGTATGTATAGCTGATCTAATTGTGTTGAGATGTCTGTGCCTCTTTGTGTGATGTCTTGATGGGCGTACCAGTCTGTGTGTTTGGCATTGAAATCTCTTCCCAGAAGTATATCTGGGAGGGTATTCAACGCCTGCAGTCTAATTGTGAAGTTTGCTGGTAAACCCGGTGAATATTCTGGAGGGATGTATGTGTTGATGATTGTGATTTGTTTATTGTGCCCTATTTTGATATTAAATGCTTGTAGTTCTGTGTGTCTGTCTACTTGTGTTAGTGTTCTGATGTACTGCGTTTTTCAATGTAGGATATGTTATGGTGTATGTATGTGATGAGGCCTCCGCCTTCACCATGTTGTCTGTCTTGTCTGATGGCTGTGTAATTTGGTATGTTGGGTGTTTTATGTGTGTGTTTCAGTTTTGTTTCTTGAATGATGGCTATGTGGATCTTTTGTTTGTGCATGAAATGTTTTAGTTCAATGTGTTTGTTGTGAATGCCGTCAATGTTTAATTGTAAGATGTTTATGTTGCGGCGATTATGTCTAAGTGTGTGAGTGCGTGTATTTAGTGGTGCATTTCTGTGGGCGTTAGGTGAGTGTGTGCTATGGGGTGTTGGGGTTTGTGGGGATGTTTGATTTGTAGGAATGGGTGATGGTGTTCTGGGATTGGAGGAAAGTGTGGTAGATGTGGGAGATGGTGATCTGTGTGGTGTTGGTTGGTTGGTGTTTTGTTGGATAGGAAGTGCTTGTTGTGTATTGTTATTGTTTGTTTGTGTGTGTGTGTTACGGCATATGATGCACTTCCAATGTACATTGTAGTCTTTTAGTGTTCTCAGTGTGGTGCACTGAAGGTGTACCCACCCACCACACAAGTTGCAGTGGACTGATCCACCCCCGGCGCGAGAAGCTGTGACTCGTGTGCTGCAGATGGGACATGTGTAGGGGCCTGGGTTTAATTCTATGTCACCGGCTAGGATTAATTGTAGGGATATAGTAGCCGGGTTACCATATCCCTTCAGAGAAAAACTGGAGATCCAGTTGCGCGGCGCCACCCCAGGCGCGGTACCCTGCGGAGCATTGGGGAGCCACTCCTCCTCTTCTCCCCTCCCTTGTCTTCGCAGTGGGGTTGTATTGTGGACGTTTGATCCAGGCGGCCGTCGTTCCACCGCCGTCTGGAGAGGTCCCACGACGATGACGCGTCCACTCCGGAACCAGAAATGTACCAGTATACAGTATCATTTAGGTGTAAACACTGTACAGTATAGCATTTTTCAAAATGATTGATTCTAGTTATTCTCTGATATTGAAATTTTCACATCTTGGTGCTTCTTCTTGGTATTTTGAAGTCGTGTATAATTTGTTTAGGTTTAGAAGTCAGTCTGGTGATTTGGCCAAATTTTAAAAATTATTTTGCACACAGATTAATAGACATTTGGTAAAGAGTACATAAGGGTAAATATCAGAACATTATATGTCTCATGATTGATTTAATGCTAACCCTTTGAGATTATAAGGGATTCCAAACATTGTCTCTTAGTATAAATCACACTGAACACGAGTGAATATTGCAATGTTTTCTGTGTCTTACTCATTGTAAAACAATTTTTCATGGTGTAAAGCTGATGATGGTGTCACTGAGCAGCTGAATACCTGTCCCTTATTGTAGTATGTTCAATAGAAATGTCAGTTCATCTGGCTTTTTAGTAGACATGGAGAAGCTTCTGCAACAGCATTATCATCATACTTTCAGTTCAGCTTGCAAAGCAGTTGGGTCATTAGTATTCAAGTTGCTCATTTTTCCATTAGTTTCTCCAGCTTTGAATTAATTGAAGAAATTTTGTAAAGTTTATCAGTTTGATTTCATGAATGTAATTAGGGGTGTAGGTAAGTGAACTGCAGTGTTTGTAAAGTACAGCTTACTGTGAAAAAATATGTGGTTAGTTGTTTTCACAGGAAGGCTACCACCATATTTAAGATGCTCTTATATTGCTGTTTTTCAGTTGCTGGTGACATTATCACCATCATATTTTTTTCTATCATGTCAGCTTTTCCTTCTTTCAGTGAGTCCTCTTCATTCCCTTCCACCCAGTGCACTTTCTGCCTAAACTCCCTTTGGTGTAAGTCTTCAGTAAGTTTCACCTGTTTCCCTTTTCCATGGTTTCCTCGGTCTTACTATATGTCTTTTTCCTGCTACTTCTACATCTGTTACCTTTCTGAGTAACTGCTCCCCATCCCCTCCTTCACATGTACAGGTTGCCGTGATCTTTGATATCTCAGTGTATTTTGCTGCTGGACAGTGTCTCTCTGCCACTTATTAGTATTATATATTTCCGCGTATGCATTCCATAGTCACACGTTTTCAATGTGCATTCTTACATTCCATAGTCACACATTTTCAGAATCTCCATTTTCCATGTCTGACCCCATCTGCTGCATGGTTGGTACAGGCCTCAAGTAACCATCTGAAGTCTGCTCTCTCCATGTGGGATATTTTTATTTTTAGTCTAGCCATCTCGTTCCATTTTATTTAGGCTTCAGTTACTCTTTCCGTTCTGCCCTTCAATCATTGCTTCACAGCCTGTGTTCCTAAAGTAACAGATATGTTCTGCATATTCCAAGAACTGTCCATTTACCACTACGTGGTTCTCTGCTTTTTCTCTTCCCCCTTCCTTTTTATGATAGATTTCAAGCATCAAAATTTCTTAATTCATGTATATTTTGTGATCCTGAGTATCAGTTGTATCTTTGCTGGGCCACTCTTTTACCATTTAAGCATTTCCATAAAATCTTCCTTACATTCTGCTGATCATCAGTAGGTCATCCATATATAGCAGCTCACAAAGGGCACCTTTTCTGCCTTTGCAGCTTCTGCCATTACTCACAATACACAGCAAAGGCCAAGGGCTGATCTGTGATGATTGCCAACATTAATCTCAAATTCTTTTGGTACGCCTGCTGGTGTGTTTTCATTAGATTTTGTGTGATGTTAAAGAGTTATATTCACTAGCTTATTGATCCATTTATCAGGTGTATGAATGATTTCATATTGCAGTATACGCTAACAATCAGATATAGTAAAAAGCTAATATTGAAGAATTGTGGTTAGTAAGAGCAGGAACTTTATTTATTCTTCGACAGTAAGCTTGTAATGTTTCCATGGCTTCAAAGGTTATGTTAGTTATACTGTAAAATTATAATTAATAATTAGCCTGTAAGATACTTGGAACTGTATGCTCATATATACACTTCTTTTTCAGTGTGTTCCATGATGATTCATTATGGGAATCAAGAGACAAGAGCAAGGACAAGAAATACAAAAGACCTTATTATGGGATTAAGGGGGTTCATCTTCCAAGTAATTACATAGCATTGGGTGTTATCTTCTTTGCACTTCTTGGAGGAATTTTACATTTTTATATAGCAATTTAAGTAAACTTATGTCTTTAAAATTAGGCCATGAATTACACTGCATATGGTTAGCAAAGATCTGATGGAGATGTTTTATGAAATATGCTTCAGTGCTAAACCAGTACAGTACACTACTTTCAAATAACCTTTTCATGCATGTGAGTGAATTCCAGACACTTCATAACTAGAAGAGAAAAGATGGTAGATACTGACAGCTTACCTGGCTACCTTGGGTTCTTTAGTGACCAGTGGGATTGTTTGTTATTTTTAAGTACTGTTCAGGAGCCATTTCCAACCCCCTGTTTGGTGTTAGGCTTAAGACCACAGCTGTTTCAAGGGCAAAAGTACACTATTGTTGAGAGCCAACTCTTGCCAGGAAAGAGCAAATACTGTACCATGTATCACATCCAGACCCATAAAAGTAGACATAACTCTGGTGCAGGTTCAGAGCCACACCAGGGATGGTAATAAGCTGAGGTTAGAAGCCATGTCCAGTCTATGAAGGCAGGCATGCCAGTAATTCCGTATTCAGATGTGCCATTCATGGAAATTGGATTCAAAATTTCATAATCAGGACTTGTGGTCCAGTATCAGAGATAGTATCTTTATTTGTTTACTTGTAACTATACTAATATATTTCTTTCACATTACTCTTTATTTTTAAATTTGCGACCTTGTCCATATTAGATTAATGTTATTCTCTTATTTAGCAAACTTTGTAAATTAGATTCTTTCATGCTATTGAGTTAAATTTTCATACAAACTATTAGAATTTTTCCTGTGAACAGCATTCATTTTTGGGAAGAGTTAAGAGGAAATATATTGTGAAATATATTGTAATTGTTTTGTTGGCTGTTATGTTAATGTTACTTTTTACTTGCATTACAGTACATAATTTTCTTTTTATGTCACCTTACTTAGGCTGTGGGCTGTTAGACATAAAAGCAGGCAGCATGATGGCAAGACAGTTACTTGCACATTTGCCTCATCGATAGTGGCAGTTCATCATAGTCATTACTTTTACTATCCCATTTGTTTATAAGCAGCTGAGAAAACCATTTTAATTGTATTTGATGGTGAAAGTACATGGTTGTCATGGTCTCACCCCACATCTCACTCCTAACAGCTTAACCCATCTTATTCGTGGTCTCATTTTATGCTTGAATAAACTACAATTTTATAATTTTTACTTTTTTTTTTTTTTTTTTTTGCAGCAATGATTTTATCATCATTCTTAACATAATTTTTGAGTCATTTTCATATATATTTTCCTTTTCAGGTCCCAATTTGCTGTAAGCCAGTTGGATAAAAGGGATAGAATTGCAAGTCAGACATACAAAGTTGTAAGAGAGTGGGTGCTCAGTAATGGTAACAAACTACAGAAAGCTTTGTTACTGGAAAAAGTGGAAGGAGCTAGTCAAAAAAATAAGTAGGCAGTGTGAAGTCTGAATGTATGACCAAATATCAGTGAAACCTGTTTTCATCTTGACGCCTAGGTCTCTTCACAAAAGGTTTATTAGTAATCACAATAGTGATATCCTGTGTTACATTCAGTCATTAGGGTAGCCATATAACAGGTTTTTGTTAAAATTATATACAATAGGTTGCTGTGTTACAAAGAGTATACAGTTTTTGCATTTTGTTTAGAGTAAATGCATTAACATTTTTCATTTTAAATGAATGACTATGGAAGTTTATGAAGGTTTTGTTATAAAAGAAGTCATTTCTCTATTGATTATTCGTGGTCATTTTGTATTGGACATGCAAATTGCCATTAAATATATAAATTTAATTTAATGTTCTAAACCAGCGGGTTTGGTAAATATGTACTTGTTACAAAATTTTATTAGTAAAAAAAATTGAAGATAATGCATACCTTGGCTTGAAAGGTGAATTAATTTACAAGATAAATGCTTAATCCCAGCAGCATGTACTGTACTTGTAAAATTGTGAAAAAACTGCATAACGTGTTGTAAGTATACATGATGTAATTATCTTCTTAGGTAAATAATACTACTTTCACAAGTATGTTATGATAGCTGTATTTTTCTAATACTACTACACAGTGCTTAATGGCATGTGATGGTCTACGTAAATACTTCTGTTGATATAAATAGAAATCATGTGTTCATTGACACTGATCTTGTTTCTCATACATAGAATCTTTTTTTGAAAATGCTGTGCAGGAAAATTGTTTATAATATTACAGTACTGTCTTCATATAATAAATTATACTCAGAATTTCCATGAGACTTGACTAACCTGTAATTTTATTGTAAATTGGTTTCTAAATTGGCTTCTCAAGTGTTTTCAGTTTAAATGGATTTATTTTTGTTATACATTGTCATCAATTAAAGTTACCAATGCAAAC
>NC_089765.1:20028820-20068820 GCF_040412425.1 Macrobrachium rosenbergii | reverse complement strand
TTATATATATAATGAAATACTTATCTGATATCCATTCAGTCCAAATTGACCTCATTTCTATGTGGCGATTTCAATGTTATTGTATTTATTTTTTAGTCCTGTTTCCCATTTTGAGTGATGTTTACCTTACCTTTTACAGAACGACTTTGTCAAAACACCAAAAATATTTATTTTGTTGGTTATATCTAAAAAATTATCATTTTATATATAATATATAATATATTTTTATTTAAAATAATGCAACCATATGGTCAGTGTAATTATTTTTATAACTACGTTATGTTTTACTGTAAGTTTAACGTCAACTTTAAACAGCTAGTCCTGATGACTCTTTTACCAGACAATAGTAGCACAATATCTTTAAAACCAATCATTTTTATCTTTTTTTAATCTCTAATAATACCTTTTAAACACAAAAACAAATTTTAATTTACGTAATTAACTATTTTAAGGATTTTAGGTAATTGAAATATTTATTTATTTAAAATTTTGAAGCATTGACAATAGTTATAAGTCTAATACAAGCCGTTGTCAAATAGTTGCCATGTTATTTTTATATTTTTTATTTATTTTATCAATTATATGTATATTTAGCTAAAAAAATTTAGAATTAAATGAAATAAGAATGTATTCTTAAAGTATTTATTATATTAATTTTGTAAAATGTCTCATATATTACGCAAAATCGAAGAGTTAATCTTCGCGTAAACAAAAAAGTTGTCAGTTACTATTTTATTGTTTTATTTTTTTATTTTAGTAACTTGAACTGACAATAGATGGCGCTAGAGGTACTGTTTAGTACTCCAAAATTGGCTAATCGTATGTAATAATTCACTGTTCATCTTCAGTATACGTCATGTACAGGTAAGTACGCATGAAAGGTTAGTAATACATATGGTAGATTGAGGCCGTATGTAAACTTAACCAGTAAAAAAAAATGAATCGTAAAGAAGAAAGGTTCTCCCAGACTAGGCTGTTGGCCTGTAAGTTAGTCTGTTAGGCTATAGACTACAAAGGTCCCATACCCTAACCTATCCCTTGAGTGTCAAGGCAACTTCAATGCAATATTTCATGTTGTTTAAAGTGTTATACAGTGCTATGTTAATGATGCGTAGCTTGTCTCTGGCCTATAGCCTAAGACTCATATCCTAGTTTTTTTAATTTATAAGCTAGGTCAGTAACTTGAATTGACAATAGGTAGGTGTCGCTAGAAGTACTTTTCTGTACTCCAGAATTGGTAATTCTATCCATTAGCTCCGCGCCTGTTTTTACCTTTCCAATTGGTTTTTTCTACACTTTTAGGGGTTCTGATACTGGCAGTACATCTGTTTGTTGTCGGCCAAATGGAATGTCCCTTCGCCGTGTTTAGTACTGGCCCGTGAAGGGTTGGGTACCCATACGTTAACAAGTTATTGCACTTGCTGGATGGGATATGAACCGTTCGAAACAGACGTATATACCCGTGCTCTGTCTGGTGAAGATCGCGTATGGAAACCCCTTGTTGGATGGACTTCAGGGGTTAATTACAGGTTAATTACACTCGAGCACCAAAAATGAAAGGTAAATTCATAATTAGCAACCAAAAATCTGTAGAAAAAGTCAAGTTATAGTGCTGTCGGCAACACGGAGCTAGCAATATTTCGTGCTTTTTAATGTGTCATACAATGTTTAACAGTGATAATCTTTGTTAATGTTCTGTAGCTTGGCTCTGGCCAGTAGCCTAAGACTTATAGGCTATGTCGAGGTGTGGCAGTGACTGTATTCCATTCTTAGGTTAGGCTATCCCTCTGATGGTAGGTACTTGAGTTTTTACGTAGGTGGTGAATGGTTTCAGTTTAATGAAGGTAGCAGGAATGGAGAATAATAATAATATCTATTAATACTTAGAAGAGTGTCAAAGTGTGTGGCTGTGGTGTTGGGGAGGGAGAAAAGTATGTTTAATGACATAAGTTTTGCTCAAACCAGGGGCAGTAATGCTCTGTGGATCCATAGTAGTGTTAATGGTAGGCTTTTGACTAATTTTGAATAACTGAACCTTAGTTATGGGTTATGATAAAATATATGGCATGGTAGCCTGGGTGAACTTAGCCTAATGGAACGGCATCATTATTTTGAATAGGCAAAACACAGTTATCCCATCTCAGAATTGAATCATGCAGGCGATGATGTTCATTACCAAGAATAGTTCACAACGTGCATACGTGTTCGTCCTTACAACTTTGTTGCTGTGGTGCAGGTAAATATGGGAACAGGGTGAGAATATGGAGATAGGGAAGTTAAGTTCATATAGACTATACAGAGATAGGGAAGTTAAGTTCATATAGGCTATACAGAGATAGGGAAGTTAAGTTCATATGTGCACTACTGAAGACTGCCTGTTACATGAAATTATGCACAGTAATACCAAAATGACTGTACAGTCTAAGGTAAGGAACTGCCTCCTTTTTAGGGATTTTTTGGGCAAGTAATAGTGTAGGCTTTTAAAATATTCTAGATTTATGTAAGAATTTTATTTTCCAAATGGTACTTATGAACAACACATACAATCTAATTCTAGTTTGATTCAAAAGCTGTCTTGTTGAATTTGTTTTTTTAAATGAATCTTGCCTCCCTATTATTATAGCTGTATTTCCCGTCAGGTGGGCGGGAGGACAATAGAGTGTGAAAAGTAAAAAATTAATTGGATTGTTTAGTTTGAACTGTTCATTCACCTATCCTTTTCTGGTGGTTTGACCGCCTATAGTTTTCCATTTAGTTTTTTCTCTGTCGTCGGCCTGCGAGGATGCATTGGAGAGTGTTTACTTGATTTCGTTGATCAGATTGTTATCAGAATTTGGTTTGTTTTTTTTTTGTGTTTTATATTTGTCATTAAATAGATCTTCCCAAGAGGAGAAAGACAAGTTGTTTCCAGGTTTTACTCTTCAGTTTACGACGGTCACAACCAATGTGTTAAATGTAGGAACAACAATTACTAGGTCAGTGTATTGGTAGGTCAGATGGAATAATGAATATTTATTTAAAGCTGGCACTGAACAGATTTGACTTAGTGGCTAAATTGCTCCATCAGAAAGTTTCTTCTAAAAGTTCTTCCTCTTTTCTACCCCTCTTTATGAGAAAGAGGAGAGTGATGTCTTATGATACTACACAGTTGCCGTTTATTGGAAATGCCTATAGCAGCAGTACTAGATGAGTAGTGAGTGAGATCGTTTCTGCTCTTCTGCAAATTTTTTGGATGCTTAGATAGAGCAGTTTTCAGACTCCCTTGGGGAGTCCAGGGAGTCCGCTCACGCCTTCACTAAGGCGTTGCAGCAGCCACTTCTGCAGTTAGTGCAAGTGTCAAGGTTCCTCCCAGGAAGGACAGTAAGCATCCTAGAAATCCAGCTCCTGATAGCATGATGCATCAAGCTCCCCTGTCCCTAGCAGAAGGGGTTTTTTCAATGGAATGCAAAAAAAGTCTACCCTTAATCCCAGAAGGGAGTGGACTGATGCACTGTATCAAAGACAGTAAGCAGTATATACTGTAGAGCTTTGTGCTCTGCTAAGAAAGCTTTCCTGCATCTGTACCTCTGTGAATAACATCAGTAAATTCTTACTTTACTTACACTACGACAGACATTTTTCAGTCCCAGCCATTAAAGGGTATTGATCCATGTTACCTGCTATATTCCTAAGTCTCCAAATTAACCCCTTGGCTAGAATTTGAATGTGGTGCTTAAGTATTTAAGCATGCCTCCATTTGAGCTCGTGAGTACAACCTCCCTTAAGGATTTGACAGTGAATACTCTGTTTTTGTTAGCCTTGGCTTTACTACCCAATGAGCAGTCCTTTCTTTTCTACCCCTTTTCAGGGCCAAGAATTATTTTAAGTCTCATCCTCTGCCTTGCACTTTCATGATCCCCAGTTTGTCCTCTTTGATGCCAGTTGGGGAAGAAAACTTCCCTGTGTCCAGTCAGAGTTCTCTCTGTGTATTTGCAAAGGACTAAGGAAACCAGGTGAAACGTCAACAACCTTTTTTGCAGCCCTGGGAAACCTGACTTACCCGTATCAAAGAATGGTATGTCTTGTTTGTTCAAGGCTCTTGTCAAAGAAGCACACACAAATCTAAACTCAACTCTTTTACCATCAGCATAAAGTAAGATTCCCCGATGTGTGAGCGGTAGCGACCACTTCTTTCTCTGGAGAAAGTTGTCAATGCAGCGCAGTGGAGGCGTAACCTTGTGTTTGCCTCACAGTATCTGTGAGATGTGGAAATCCAATATGAATTGTGCAGAGCTCTTTCGCCCTTCATTATGGCAGGGGAACTCATATCCTGAACAATTAGGGTAGCTCTACTCTAACCTTTCCTACTTAGGTAGGAAGTTGTCAAATTTTGTATGAAGGTACTTATGTTGTATGAGGCGAGAGCTTTCATTCTTTTACCGTCATTGCTCAACTGCCCTAGGCACAAGGCCTTGTGTCCCATTACATCAGATTGTGAGTGGTATCCCTAGCAAGGAACCTCCAGCATTGTTCAGAGGTCTTGCTACCTAATGAATTAGTCCTCACTTGGCATGGGTACCAGCAGATGGATGCTAATCATTAGGTAAGTAGTGTCTTATTCCTGGTGGAATTTTATAGTTTTCTTTATTAAATTTGTCTTCACACCTTTCCCACCTCCTTTGCTCAATGTGGGAATCAGCTATCATAATAGAGAGATAAGATTATTTCAAAAAGAGAAACTTTTACAATAGAATTTATTTTTTAAACACACACCTCTCATTATGTATTACCCCCCACCTCCCCACTCATGTGGACAGAAGAAAAACTTATTGGAAAACTATAGATGCTCAAACCACCCGAAAGGGATGGGTGAATAGACGGTTCAAACTAAACGATCCTATTAATTTTTTACTTGTCACACACTATCGTCCTCCTGCCGGATGCAGGAAATACTGCTATCATAATAGGTGAATATTTAAAAAATAAATTTTATTATAAAGATTTCTATTTTTGAATTATAGAAACCCTCTTCATTTATATACAAGTATTTTTTGGCACCAAGGAATACTCCATGTAAAAAATATTTACTTAAAAATTACCAATTTATATAAATTTTCATTTTGACCCTGATTCATTAATGATAGCACCCAATAAAAATTAAGTTAAATCAAGAACCTTATGTCCAAAGTCTGCACAAATTGAGAACCACTGGAGGTAATTTAATACTGAAATTCTTTTACAGATATATTGGAGTTACTCTGCAAATATACTGCAATCAACAAACACTGAAGTAAAGGGCAGCTATAGCTCATTTATTTGGAATAAATTGCATCTGTACATGGGCTTTGTGAAGCGCAGTCATCAGATCCACCACAAATGGAAGCTGTTATTTGTAAAAGTTCAATTTTTTAATGTAGTGGTTTAAATATTTTGCTTTAAAAGTTTTACAAAAATTATGATTATTTTATAGGTAGGTTGTGTTGTACTTTTAAGATCTATAGTAGGTTTTTATTGTTTTCAGTAATTTTCTTGAAGTATATACTGTATATGATTAAAAGTAGTTCATTACTTCATGGCTATCAGTATAGCTAGGAATATTTTTGTGAAATAAGCTTAGGTCTTATAGAGAGATGAACTAGCTTCCATTATAGTAGGGACTTAGGATAAGCTTATCATATACTCCTCATATCCTGAGTCCATAGTTTTTTCCAGGTGTTGAATTATAGTATATCACTTAATTTATTGCATTGCAATATTACTTAGTGTTGGTACTTATACCTCAGGACTTTGGTTACTTACAGGCTTTGGTACTGGAGGGATATCACAGCTTGAAATATTTGCATTTACATTCTAGGAAAGGAGGTACAGGTATTTCAGAATTAGTTTATTGGTTATTTCAGTTTTATATATGTAACTTACCAAGTAATTACATTGCTCACAGTTTCACTCGCCGGCAGCTTAAAATTTTGAAATTCATGGTTAGCACTAGTTTGCTAGTGTAGGTGACTTGACCCCACCTACTTTCAGGGTAAAAGAGGAACAACTCGGCAGAGAGCTCAGTTTGTTTCTGCAGGCTTTCGACTGAAGTTCAACTATGAACAGTCAGCTTGGTTTTGAAATTTTGGCTCTTTTTCCTTTGGATGAATCTTCTATTTGGTAAAGTATTGATTATTTTGGTAGCCTTCAGCATTTGTATTTATGATATTTTCCTTGCAAGAGCTTTTGTCACAGATTAAAGACATTTTTTCTTATAGATTTGAAGCTTTTCAATTATTGTTGACTTGTTAGCCTTGATGATATTTCGGACTCAAGTTCAACTAGCTTCCACTATTGCAGCAAAGGCTGCAATACGAGACTTACAAAAGCTACTTATGACTCTCATACTTTGTGCACAGACTGTAGGGGCAAGTATGTTCCATTGATTTAACTTGCGAAGAATGCAAAGATTGGGATGCTAAAAAAATGGAAGGTTTTGGGGTCTCATTTAGCTAAACTGGATATAGACAGGAAGAGGAAGGCAGCCTCTAGAGCCAATAGTAAGACTGTAGATAGCCTTTCTGTGGAGGATATTCCTGTATTATCTGTGCTGGTTCCCACTTTGTCCCCTTTCCTAGCCCTCCAACTATTCCACCTTCTCCTCTACCCGTCTCCCTGGGCCCGTTTTGAGCCTCTTCTTTCAACTTTGCTATGAGACCTTACTAGGAAGACCCTTTTTCTTGTGGCCCTAGAAATGGCTAAGAGGGTCAGTGAGCTGCATGCTCTCAACAGGAGAGTCAGATTTTCCCAAGGGGATGCCATGTTTTAATTCACCCTTGGCTTTTTATCCAAAAACGAGACTCCATCCAAACCCCGGCCTCGCTCCTTCATTACTAAAAGCCCAACAAATATCCTGGGCCCAGAAGATGAGGAAAGAGTTCTTTGCCCAGTTGGAGCACTGAAGTATTATCTACATAGAGCAGAGAAGATTCAAGGTCCTATGAAGTCCTATGAGTAACCTGTGTGCTCAGTTAAAACCCGTCTTGTTCCTTGTCTAAGAATGCCTTGTCATTCTTCTTGAGGGATCTTATCACTGAAGCCCATTCTCAAATTGGAGAGGATGTCTTGCCGCTTTTCAAAGCTAAGCCTCACGAAATCACAGCAATCACCACTCTGTTAGCCTTCAAGCATAATTTATCCGTATCTTCTATTCTACAAGCAACTTATTGGAGGTGTAAGTCAGTCTTTGCGACTTATTATCTACGTGATGTTGAAACGGTGTTCAATAAGTGCAGTACCTTGGGTCCATTGTTGGTGGCTGGCATGGTTTTGGGGGACGAAGTGTAGGAAGCATTCCTTCCTTCCTTATTCTCTTCACCTTGACCTAAGATGTCAAATCTTAGGGGAGCCTGGGGGTATTGTATGCCTGGAGTGCCCACCAGTCTTATTTTTAGTGAGCGGGTGGTGGTTTTTTATTATGTGGTGTAGGTGACGTTGTTTTTTGTCTGGTTGATTGTTTTATGGTACTGCGCCCAGGGAAGGGGGAACTATCTGTATATGCATCGTTAGCCATTGGAATTGTCCTCTGCTGCAAAGCTCCCACTGATGCAGAGGTGCTCCAGAGTTATACCACCACACCCAGCACGATTAAGGTGATCGCCAACCAGAGGCAGCATCTAGCTGCAGTATCTCTCTTACCAGGTAAGGAACAACAAGCATTGTATCAATGCTAGCAATTTTCAATTCACTAATTCATTATCATCCCCAATTTTTTGGGGTGTAGAAACTGTCCATGTATTCCACCTCATTTCAATTTTGGATTCAGCAATGTAATTACTTGGTAAGTTATATACTGTATATATAAAAATGACATTATTATGATAAAGTAAAGTTTTATATATACTTGCCAAGTAATTACAAATTGGAACCCTCCCTCCTCCCCTCACATCGGCATAAGGGCACAATCAAATTGAGTTTTCTGCTGAGTTGTTCCTCTTTTACCCTGAAAATGGGTGGGTTCAAGTCACCTAAACTAGCAAACTAGCACTACCCAAGAATTTCAAAATTTTAAGCTGCCAGCTAGTGAAACTACAAGCAATGTAATTACTTTAGTATATACAGTGTAAAAATTTATTTTATAAAAAAGTATCATACCTGTAAAAATGAAGTTAAATCAAGTACCTTATGTATGTAATGTGTGCAAATCGAAAATTTGACTGGTTTCTGGAGGTAAATTTGGTTCTGAATTTCTTTTACAGATATATTGATGTTACTCTGGAAATACACTGCAATCAACAAACACTGAATGACCTGCATCTGTACATGAGGCTTTGTGAAGCAGAAACATTGGATCCACTACAATGGAAGCTTTTATTTGTAAAAGTTTATTTTGATTAGGTTAATTGTTTCAGTTTTGGCTTCAAAAGGTTCACAAAAATTCTGATTGCCTCACAAGAAGGTTGTATTGTAATTTTATATATTTTTCTTGAAGTGAATTTTTTTATTAAAGTTAGCGTATTACTTAGGAAAAATAGATATGAATGATTTTTTGGAATATCTTTGTGGTAGTCAGTATAGCTAAGAATATTTTTGTGAAATAAAGCCTAAGTTTTAAAGGTAGATAAACTGGCTTCTATCTTAGCAGGGACTTAGGATAAGCTTCTCATATACTGTACTCCTCATGTCCTTAATCCATAGCTTTTTTTAGTTAATACAATAGTCACTTAATTTAGAATTGAATTCCTAGTAGCTATAGGTCTTACGTCATTGCAATATTATCTAAGTGTTGTTACATATACCTGAGGACTTGGGTTATGTATAGGCTACAAAAGGGAAGTCACAGCCTGAAGCATTTATATCTATATTCTAAGATAGGAGGTATTTCAGAATTAGTTTAATGTTATTTTAGTTTCTTTGAGAAAAGGAAAACTTGCCATAATTGTTAATGATCCAGCGATATCATATGTATACAAAGTTTGACCTGATAATAATGTACTTGCTAAATTTAGCATAAGTTATTGCATTCTGTATTGTTAAGTATCTTATGAAGAGCATTACTACCATGGGATCTCTGCATATTTCAAGACACTGCTGGCATATGAAGGTTCCAAATTGAAAGTGTTACTTCAAGAATAGCATTGTAGAATTTTGATAAGTAAACTCCAAAATCCAAAGCATTACTTTAAGGGGAGGGTGTCACTGCTGACTTTGGTATTTTAGCTAAGTGAATTATTCATTGTTCAAATTGAATTGAATCCTATGAGGATAATTAGGTTTTAAGAAAATATTTTAAGCGAATAAGTCAACAAGTAAACTCAATTCAAAGTGTTGTTTTAAATGGAGTTAAGTATTGTTAATAATTGGTATCATAAGTGTATGGATAACTAATTTCAAGGATATTTTTGGTATGAGTGAATAAGCAAACTTAATTATGAGAAGGGTTTGTTCATCTTAATGCCTAATTGAGATGTAGACTTTCTTGAAGGATTTGTATTGTCTTGAGATCTATTCAGCTTTTTTTTTTACCAGAGCACTAAATATTTTCCAGAGTTTTGTGAAAGGGCAATTAATTTGTTTGTTTAATTTGTAACAATTAGGATATTAGCTTTTTAATTAACTGCTATTATTAAGCAAGATATCTCTTCTGTTAAGGTCTTCATGAAGGGAATGATTTTTCATTGGGTAAATTCAAGTGCATTGAAGAAGTGGAACAGCAAAGTTGAAAGAGATGCAGGGAAGTGATTTAGAGTAAAGGGAAGATATTGATTGTTCCTAGATTTTTGTTATAGGCATACTTTATCAAAAAATGACTGTGTGAAGCCATGTAAGTGGTGATGTGAAGTATAGGTCACTGTAGAGCATCACTGAAATTTTGAATAGTCAAAAGTGAGATTTTAAAGGAAGAGCTTAGTCTTGACTTGGGAACAAAGTCATGTCAATCAGTGTTTGTAGTTACATTTTGTTAAGGACATTTTCTAGATGCCTTTGGCTTTGCAAACATGAATGACTTGAAAAATTCACTTTGAGAGTTTAAGAATTTGTATTGCCACAGTGTCTTGACATATGAATTTTTCCTTACTTTTGTAGGGTAAGGCATAAATCATACATTTTTAGTGTTACCATGTTTTTTGCATTTCCCATCGAATTTCAGTAACATGAAAAAGTCAAGATTCAGTTAACTGTAGTTGATGAAGATTTAATTTTAAAATTTGAATATGGTAATGTAAGGGGAAAAATAATGTAATTTTAAACTGTGAATTGACTCTGTTGTAAAAAGTCTTCTGTATTTCCACTTTTTGCTCAGTTCTCACAAAATCCCTTAACTTTAATTGACTTTGAAAATAAGTAGGTCTTTTTAGTCGGCTCATGGCACCAAAAATAATTTTATAAAATTGTAACATTTTGCCACCATTCAGTTTTAAGCACATACACAGTGTACTGTAATGTAGTTTGGAGATGTTTACAGTAAGAGGCTGTGAGCTGTACAAATTGTCCGTGGTTGAAATCTTCAGTAGTCTGAAGCGGAGATAATTTATTTCAGAGTTGGTTAGCTGTGGAAACACAGGGTTAAGAGATGTATACCAGAATTAGCATGAATAGTCTAGAAATTGTTTGTGCTTCCAAAACCCTCATGCCCTTCCATTACTACTGGATTTTCTTTTTTGTGAAATGAAAGATGCACACTACCCATTCAGTTGCATTCACACACACACACACACATTCTCTCTGAGTCATCCTCATTTTCGTTTTTCCATTCATGAAGTTTCAATCCATTAAGTATCATTCAGTAGAGTACATGAGAACAAACCCTTTGGGCCTGCTCAGTGGTCTGGATAAGCTGTTCATTTATTGATGATAATAGTAATAATAATATCAAATTTACAAAAATGACCATGACACTCTACACACTGTGAAGCTTCCTTCACATTAACTCTCTTTAAAGAAGCTTCCTTGATTACATTGCTGAAGCAGCCTTGTACCCTTTGTTCTTTGCTAAAGTCTTCCATGCACGAGGCATCATTTCACATTTTATACACTGCTGGAACCTATCTGTACACTGTGCATGCATAGAAGTATCAGTACACACACTTGCACTTGGTACACTTTACTGTAAGTCTTGTACCCTATACACTTTTGTAAAGCCCCTTCTGTACATTGCGCTAGTTACTTTTGCTGTTTCATCCCAAAATAAGACTAAGTACTTCTTAACATTTTTACTCTTGATATACATTCTTGGTTGGCCTGTGATCACAGATATTCAGTTATTAATTTGTGAGGGTATGAAATTGTGATAAATCTTTGGTTGTAAAATTATTTGTTTTGTACCAAATATTTAAGTGAATTCTAAAGTTTTTGTCATAAATTTTCTAGCAATTGATGTCTTGTGCCATGATTTAGGTTGTAAAGTTTATATTATCTTCATTTTTGAGAAAGGAGAGTGAAAACTAGTCTTTAAAATTAAATCTATATTCTCATGGATTTTAAAGAAAACTGTAAGTTATTGCTTACTATTAAGGGACATAAGTTGAAGTACAGAAGTCTTCTTATATATTTATACTATATGTCTACATTGTATTGATAGAAAACCATAGAGGCTTAAAATAAAGGACTCCTTGGAGCCAGCATTGCAATACTCCGAGGAGGGAGTACCATCAGTGGGAGGTATAAATACAGTATAACCAGTCTGTTACCAGCTTCAAAACTGACTCAAAGAGCTGTTCTCTAAGTTGACAGTTGATTGCCAAAGTGGAAAAAGCTTATTTACTTCTCTTGTGCTTTCTCAGATATATTCCACTTTACTCTTTCACTGCTGAAGCACGTTGGACTTTTCAAATGTAAGTCGAGTCTATCATGTACAGGGAGTCCAAGGAGGGTTTGGTAGGTTGCCACTGAGGCAAGTCTTCACTGACGGTAAATCTTTTGACTGTATTGGTACATGAGCAAAAGCTTGATTGGGGTAGTGTCTTACAACCTGGTGTAATGACCCTGTAGGTTTTTATGACCAGAATTTTGTGTCAAATGTATGATGGCCAAAATAACCTTGTCCATTTTTCTATGTATAACATTTAAAAAGTCTATGTATGTCATACATTTTGTTACTGTTTTCAGTTTTCTTTGTGATTTTACCGAGGATTTTCTCTCACATCCTGTTACAGAACTTGTTTTATATTTAGTTTTGTGGAAAACAAGAAACATTAAGCAAAAGGCAAGTGTTTATGGTGTATATGTTATCAGATGTATTAGTCTTTTTATAAATGAGTTGGTGCAGATAGAATTCCTACCTTGGAGCTGTATGGAGAAATTTAGGGTTATTTGATCTATCTTGAGAGATTTTTATATATGAGGCGGGCTTATTTTTACCATGGGCAATTGACTGAAATTACTTAGTATTGTTAAATTTGTCGATTACTTTTTAAGATTAATGATTATGTAGAAATTTTAATTATGAGTTGTCAGTTTTTACTTCGAAGGTAATACTGTAGTTAGTTAATGTTTTAAAAATACTATTTCCTGGCCAAGCTCATGTAAATTTTGTGACTCAGTATGGAAATTAATAACGTGTTGAGCATCATTTATTGAGATTCGAAAGCTTATTTTTGCTAAGAGATTTAATTGACTTTATCACAAGCTGATTTTTTTCTTATGGCAGTTTACATGCAACCGTACTTCACAGAATTATCGATAAGTACTGTGTGTGATTTATATCCCGTTAGATGTCTTAAAATTTATAAGTTAAAGGGTATCAGAACATTGATGAAGTGAAAAGTTATCTTTTCAATCAAGTATATGGCAATGCTTTTAGTTATATTGTGGACACATGCCATCTTTTCAAAAGGGGGTACCAGCCTGGGGCTTAAATACCTTTTCATCTTAGGCTAATATTTCATTCGTGTCATTGACATAAAGAAGGGATAAATACCACAAAGAACATGTTTTTAGAGGACATGTGAGAAGCCTTACAAATTGATAACATCGTCAGTAATTAGAAAAAATGGGTGTTTGAATGTGGATCTTGGATGAATTCTGATGAATGTGTTTGTCCTAGAATGGACAGAAACAAATATTTGATAAGTTGACCTAGGTAGTGTGTAATAATGAAGACTTTTTTTTTTTTTTTTTTGTTGGAACAGTTATTGTACTATACTAACTTGACTCGTAGAACAGTGAGTTTTCACTGTCATTTAATGCAGATGAGGAAACACCTTATCTTTGCTTACCTTTGTAATTAAAGGTTTAATTGACCTGAAATAATTTCTCTGAAAAGGGTGGTCAAATTTGGATGAAATAAAAGCCATAGATAAGTTTCCTTTTTCTTGCAGAACTTGCTCAGATGTTGAGTGCTAATTATGGAGATGTTTACCACAGTTTGTGATGGGTCATTGATTTCAACTGTTTGCTGGTTTCTCTGAAGGTTTGGTGAAGTTAAAATGTTATGATGCTTAACTGAACTTGACGTTGGCTTTCAAAATTAGAATATTGTATATGTCCCTAACTGGTGTCATGTGGTTATTTTGACAGTTGTGCTGTTTGGAGGAATTGCATGGCTTGTAGAACGTTGTTGGTGATTCAAGAATTGGTTTTGTAGGTGTTTAGTGATTTAGATGAAAAAATAGTTTAGGCTCTTCGTTTTTGCAAAGTTGCCTTGACAACCCATACTGACAGTTGTTAATATTCAATAAACTGATGGTGGAATTTACTGGTAATATACCCAGTCATGGGTTACTTGATTTCAGGCAGGGATAAGGATGATTTACATATTTCCTTGGTTTTCATATTAAAATGCAGTTTACTTTTCGAGGTGTATAGGGAGTTATATAGATGAATTTTTCAAGTTTAGATCTTTTAGAGGTTGAGAAAGATTTGAAGTTTATAATACTGGTATTGAAATGGCATCCAGGAAATATACTGAAATTATCCAAGTTTGGGCTTTTGTCTATCCTAGTTTATGATGCTTTAGTTTGAGGGAAAGTTACGGCTAAAGTTTGGCACTTATAAGTATTGTTGATAAGAATAATTAGGTTTTAGGAAGCGTGTGATAAGAGGTTTTGATCAGTGTCGTGTTCTCTAAGTTTGTTATAGTTAATATTGGTGTACAGAAATCTTGATCATGTCTAGGTTATGATCCTAAAATATAAATTTCCATAATAAAATTTACTATTTGGATAGGATACTTAACCTACTGTTAAAGATTCAATAGCTTATAATCTCCTTGCCTATCAGTGCTGAGATATAGGCTATCTTTAACCATAGGTAAGATTCACCATAAATAATGGAGATTATAATGGCATTTTTGATTCGGTATGGGATTCATACAGTGCACCTTCAAGGAGGTCTAGACGTAGACTAAGGAAAGCTTAGAATGTAACATGGAAAGAATTTGTGAGTAATAGTGGTGTTTGGCAGTCAGAAAGTGTTTGCAATAATCTGGTATTCAGTTATTTGGTTACAGTTGACTTGGTATCCAGATATCAGGTGGTTACAGTGTATTTGGTATTCAGCTGTTTGTAGATGACAGTAGAGTTGGTATTCAGATATCATGTGGTTACATTAGATTTGGTATTCAGCAGTTTGTAGATGACAATGGATTTGGTATTCAAAATTTACTAAGTGGCAGTGGATTTTTGTATTTTTAGAGTAGTTGATGACATTGGAATTTGGTTTTCCAGTGTTCATGACAATGGAGTTTGTCATTCAGCATGGTTTTGTAGCAGCTGAGGTTGACATTGTTGTGTCAGTTTGTGATGTTGAGTGTGAGATTCAGTTTATGTGCTGTTATTTATAGTAGCCTGGGCGTCTGGTGATAATTTGGGATTTTCACGAGTGCACAATGATAAAATTTAGTGTTCATCATCTTTAGTATCAAGAAAGTGTACAGTGCACAGTATGTCAGTTTTTTACTGAATGATTTTTTGGATTCAGCAACTTTTTTATGCTTTTTTTTTTTTTTAGTTTAGAAAATCTGTTAGTTTGTGATATTCATTGTAAAGAAAGGTTGTTGGTGAAACAGGTTCATTAAAAATGTGTGATTACTCTTTGCTTTCAGGAAGTCTGTTGGCTTGTTACAATTTTGCCAACAGAATGTCTGTTAGCTTTGATGATTTTGCATTCAAGATGTCTGAATTTGTTCAGTTTTGCCTGGAAGGCTTGTTACTCGTAGTCTGAGACAATTTTGGGTAGGACGTTTGTCTGTTTTTGTGCTTTGTCTAGAAAGTCTGTTAGTTTGTTGGGTTTTTAGTTGATGTGTGTTAGCTTGTGCATTGTTCTTACATGAAAAACCATTCATGGAATTGTGGCTTAGTTTGTCTTGCAGGTTGTGATTTTTTTACTAAAAAAGTTCTATTAGTTCGTGAGTCTTTTATGTGAAAATTTGTAAAGGTTTTGTCCAGAAAGCATTTTGGTTAGGGAGAGAGTTTTTCAAGAAAGTATGTTTGTTCTGGAGTTCTTTTACCCAGAAAGTGTCAGTGCAGGAGATCTCTTTTTCCAAAAAGTGATATATTTGTTGAACTTTATTTCCAAGAAAAGAGGAGTTTGTATAGAAAGCCTGTTGATTCCAGGGAAAATCTGTTTATGATTTTTGGGTGGTAAGATTGTTAATTTTCAACCTTAAAAGTGAGTTGGGTTTATTTTAGGAAGCCTTTAATTGAGTTTTTGCCTAGGAATTTTGTTAGTTTGAGAGTATTTTTCCCAGAATGTGGAGAGTATTTTGCCTGGAAAATGTCAGTTTGGGATGGTATTTTGCACCAAAGAAGTGTGCAAATTTGCAACTTGTGTACCTGAAAAGTGTGTGAATTTGGAAGAGTTTTTGTACCTGAGAACTATGTTAGTTTTGTAGTGTTGCACCCAAAATGTCAGTTTGGGAGTTTTGTGTCCAATAATAGTAAATTTTGGAGTGTTGTACCCAAAATGTGTCAGTTTGGGAGTTTTGTATCCAAAAATAGTCAGTTTGGGAATGTTATGCCCAAAAAAAGAGTCAGCATTTTGTGTACATAAAGTGTCAGTTTGGGATGGTTTTGTACTGAAAAAGTGTCAATTTGGGAGAGTTTTTATCATCAAAAAAGTGTCTGTTTTTAGATAGTTTTGTCCTGAGAAGTGTCAGTCTGGGACAGACTTGTACCTAAAAAGTATCGGTTGGGAGATTTATTTTATCAACAATTGTGTCAGCTTGGGAGAGTTCTTAACCCCAAAAGTGTGTCAGTTTGGGAGAGTTCTTATCCCCAAAAGTGTGTCAGTTTGGGAGAGTTCATAACCCTAAAATGTGTCAGTTTGGGAGAGTTCTTATCCCCAAAAGTGTGTCAGTTTGGGAGAGTTCATAACCCCAAAAGTGTGTCAGTTTGGGAGAGTTCTTAACCCCAAAAGTGTGTCATTTTGGGTGAGGTCTTGACCCCAAAAGTGTGTCAGTTTGGGAGAGTTCTTAACCCCAAAAGTGTGTCAGTTTGGATGAGTTCTTGACCCGAAAAGTGTGTCAGTTTGGGAGAGTTCTTTTCCCCAAAAGTGTGTCAGTTTGGGAGAGTTCATAACCCCAAAAGTGTGTCAGTTTGGGAGAGTTCTTAACCCCAGAAGTGTGTCATTTTGGGTGAGTTCTTGACCCCAAAAGTGTGTCAGTTTGGGAGAGTTCTTAACCCCAGAAGTGTGTCATTTTGGGAGAGTCCTTAACCCCAAAAGAGTGTCAGATTGGGAGTTTTTTACCAAAATGTGTATAAGGTTGGAAGAGTTGTGCACCTTAAAAGTGTGCTAGTTTGAGAGAGTTCGAGTGTTAGTTGAACGAAAAGGGTTTTAAGAAGCAGGCTATTGTTCTTGAAGAAATGAGATAAAAGGTGAAGAATGTATCCTGAATTATGATGAAAAAAAACATGCTTATACTGTAGATATAGGAAGCTTGAGGTTAGTCGTTAGTTTGGTGCGATTTTTAAAAATTCAAGTCGAGAGGTAAAATGTTTTCATTAAAAACAGTAAGCTTCCATGAACTTTTCCTAAACAGTATACTCTTCTTGACTGCAGCAGTAGTAGTCTTGTTCTGATAGTAAGCAATGTTTGTTGTTCTGTAGCCCTGCTCCAGTGATCAGCACAAAGCAGCTGTTTTAGGCATCTTGTATCCTTGCTGTAGTGAACATATGAAACTCATTTTGATTTGTAGGCCTGCTCTATTAGCAATTTGAAATTGTAATTTTCATTGACTTGTCATCCTGTTCAGGATAAAACACAATTTCTGTAATCATGTGGCCTAATAAGCAAAACTAACAGGTATGTGTGTAGTCTCGTATTTGGTGAGCAATGTGAAAAAAGTTCTGGTCTGTTAGCCCTGTTCTGGTGATCAGAACAAAACTACAGTTTTCATAGTCCTACTGTATAAGAACTGGAAGCTGAAAATTTTGAGAAAACACCCAAAGAAATGGCCCTAATTACTTGGCAATGGAATGAATTTGTAAGGCATTATCCCTTAGAACCTAAACTGTCCTGGTGGTCCACGTGTACGGTGAAGGCTGACGTTAGTCCGACCTGCTGCCCTGCTGGGGGAGGAAGAATGGGGCAGGAGGATAGTAGCTTTGCACGTCTCTTACCATTTACCTGACTCAATCACTGACATTGAATGGTGTCGAGCCGTAAGACGATTTATTAGGCATTTAAGTCACTTGTCTGCTTTTGGGGAGACTGTATGTGTCTTGGTGTAATTAATTGTTTTTGTTGTTACAGAGATAGAGGGATGATTTTTCAATAAAAAATAAGTTAATTGAATTTTGTCTTTAGTGTACTTGTTCATAAGACCTCTTAGAAGAACATATAAGAATGTTCGTACTTAGCAAATAATTAATGTATAAAGAAGGCAGTCATGTAAACTGCCAGTGATAAAGATGACCCAAATTTAAGCATAGTATATAACTAAGAAGTGATAAAGTTTAATAGTAAAATTTGTTGAAAATTCCTGTGCACAAAAATCTCAAAATGGTATTTAACTGCACAACATCATAAGTTGTTTTATAGAATATTGCAATTTGTATGTAAATGAGGAAAAAACTTGATTATGCTGAAATTTTGTATTCCCAGCAAAGTTCAAGTAAAATAGCAAAAATGCACTTAAAATGATTAAAAATGAAACTTGGGAAAGCCGTGGATATGGGGCAATAACATTCTTACATTAAGTTAAAATTAGTAAATAAACGAAAGCTTCAGTCTGGTAGTTGGTGCTTAACCAGTTATAATTAGATGTTTTGACAGATATTCTTGGATAAGGTCGGTCAGGAAATGAAACTAGCACTGTCAAAATTGGTATTTTGTTAAATTTTAGCTCCCTGCCTTCACCTTTTATATCAGTGACCAAGGCTGGTGGCAAAACTGAACTCTGCCAAGTTTATATACATAGATAAGACTCAATTTTGTCATCATTATTGGCAGCTTGATGTCAAAGTTGGTGGTAAAATGCTGAATATATTATGGGAGGTTGTTTAACACCGAAGTATAAAAGTTATCTTAGCTCCATATTCAGAAACTAGTCAGTTTTTTAAATAAGTAGTGATAACTATTCCTATATATTAGTGTTTAAAAGTGATTTAGTCATTAAAGCTCAAATTTAAGGATTCTGTCTGGTGCAAAGTCAATGTGAAAATGGCTAATACCAGATAATATAAATAACGTAGTTAGTGTTATGCTTATGTTTTGGGTTTTCTATGAGTGAATAAAAGACCCGTTTTCTGTAACAGGATGTGAAAATGACTCCCTGGTTTTGAAATCAAAGAAAACGTAAACTGTCGAAAACTTATGTTGACATACTGTAGATTCTCGTGACATGTTATCCATAGAGGCATTGAGCAATAGTTTTTGGGCCTTTATGCATACCATTACAACAAAATTCTGGCAGTTGAGAAACTCTACGGGAATTTTACGCCGCGTTTCACAAGGCACTCCACATTTCATGCCTTTGCCGTACCACATCACAGCCATAAAATGACGTCATCCAAGATTTGTCTTGGTGTTCATTACCCTACACCCTTCTTGGGCTCCCTTTACATAAATAGTCTTGGGTGTTTGAAAAGATCAGACATTTCTTAGCAGTGAGAGAAAACGGGAATCCATCTGTGAAAGAACAAAATAAGTGATGGAGCTTTTCCATTTTTTGCGATGAACTGTCAGCTTAGAAACCAACTCGTAGTCGGTTCGGAAGCTGGTGACGTAACTGGGTAGAATACCTAACACTGGTTGGACTTTCTTCCTTGTAACACTGCAATGCAGGCTCTAAGGTTAAAAAAAAAAATGGTAAAAATTTGGATAATAAAATGCTTGGTTAATTATTGGCTTTTATTTAACATTGAATTGCAAAACCAATTAAACGTATTGATGTAGACAGGACAATATCTTAAATGAAAAAAAGGATTTTAACACCAAGGAACTCTTTACCTACATCCCACCATTTAATTATCAAATATAGAACAGAGAATAAAGACAGCGTAGCTGTCACCATATTCCAAATTCATACTCGTTACTTTACAAAACTAGCAAATGCAGTCGATACTATAGTTTCCCTTGAAAACTGCTTTACATATCTTGACCAGATCTCATGCCTACACCATTAATCACAACGTATTCGTCGTTAAATCTTATAATTCCTTCCTTTTTCAGATTAGATATAGCAAGAACTTTTAGCAGAATTTAAAATTTTGAATAGCATACGTTTCTTTATTGGCAATTAAACTCGATACTTTGGGACAAAAGCCAAACCAGAATGTAGAGGTTTGATAGGTATGGCATTTCTATTGGTGTGGATGTGCACTTCATCATAAAGGCATTAGTTCCATATGCTTTAACGTACTTTTCGGATTTCACAGCTAATTGTTAAATTGATCTTTCACCACATTTTTTCTTCTTACAAAGGTAACGAGTCCCGTTAATGCCTTTGATATGTACCTTTAGCGTATCAAAACTGCAAGCGATTGGCTTCACCTCAATACGAGATTTACTTTTCAGTTTTTACCACCACTAGCCTCTCTACAATGCATACTACTGTGATTGCATTTTTGGAAATTGTCAAGTAACTCAATTTCATAAAGTAAAATTAGACTTATCTTGCTTTTACCCTTGAAATATTACTCTTAACAGAATTTCCCTTACCCTTTAACCTATTGGACCCACCTGTTTAATTTTCTAATTTGAGAATCATAAATGCACGAGGTGTTCAGTTTGGATATTAGATTTATCCAGGTCATTTTAACACAGCAATTTTTAATTTTTGATACTTCACATTTAACTTAGCAGAGAGCCCAATTACGCTTCCTTTAACTGTAGCCTTTAATGTGTAATTACATTTTAGTGGCCTACAGACAAAAGGTATTCGTTTTCATCCGGTAACACTGGATTTACCTACGTCAGCATAATTGAATTACTTGCCAGACAGGTCATATAAATACGGTTTGTCAATTGACTGATTTATATTTTTTTGGCATACATGCCAAGCACTGGGCAACCAAGGCCATTCAGCTTTGAAACGGTAACTGACCGTAAAAGTTTGAAGAGTAACAGGAGAAAAATCTCGCAGTCGCACTGTGAATCAACTATTTGGTGGTGGTGGACAGTAGGATGGATGGAAGAGAATAGAAATGGAGGTACAGTAAAAGGAATGTAAGCAGTTGCAGCTGGGGGCTGGACACAAAGACCATTCAATAACAACCACATTGCACCACGAGGTGCACTGACAAAACTACCGCCCAACAGGGAAACATGGTTTGTGAAATTAAACATCTCAGGCAATCGCGTCCTGTGGAACTGCACGAGATAACAATGAGTGCATTCACACCAAATTATAAGTGTTCATTCCTTTGGCCCTCAGGGTAATGGCACATGTTCGTCCTCTACCAATGTAATTTTTACCATTTTTAATCTACGGACAACTAAAACTACAGACATCTTGAACAGCATGTCTTGATAACAAAAAACCGTATGCTGTATTCCAAATAACACAGTTGGGGCCAAAGGTTGGAAACAAAACTAAAGCACAGCACATAAAACAGATTGAAAATGAGAGAAAATAGTTCACAAATTTACTCTGTGAAATACCACCACAGTGCAAGGATCACGCACCCACAATGTTCGCTTAAGTACCTGATCCTTTTCATGAATAAGAACCAAGTGACAATGGAAGTTGGAGGCCATAATGTACTCAAATTGACCATCCATGGAAACTTCAACTTTCAATCATCATACTGGAAAATGGGAACTACCAATTAAAGTTATCCTATTAATCAAAGGTCCTAGGAAGTTCATCTTCAAAGCATGGTCTGTCTGTCTGTCTCTCTCTCACATACAGACACACACAGTAGTGCTAACTTCTCTGCACAGCATTCAATACAAGTTACTAGTCAACAGGTACCTAACTATAGTAATTTATTACCAGACTCGAATACCAAGTTAATCAGTTTGTCTTTGATTTCACAGTTCCGCTTCATATGGGACTTACTAATCTTCTACAGGTCTTCATTAAAGGGGCATGCTTGTGCTAAATGTTGAGGGAAGGTGTCAAAATTGGCAAATGAAGAGTTAAAAAATCTAACACTATCAACTAATAAGTAGTTCAGTTTCATATGGGACTTATTAATCCTCTAAGGTCTTCATTAAAGGGTATGCTTGTGCTAAATATTGAGGGAGTGTGTCAAAAAGGGCAAATGAACAAACTTAAAAAATCTAAAACTGTCAACTAAGAAGAAGGTAAACTGTCTTATCAAGGAACACTATCAAGAAACAACTTATGCACACGATTTATACTACAAGAGAGGTGCGTTGGGGGAAAAAAATGTGCAGGGTACAAAAGCCTCATATAGTATTTGGTACAGGTACATGAAAGTAAACCACAGTACAATGAAATAATTATTTTGATCTGAAACAAAGCGGCCTGCAGAATATCAAGCATCAGTAAAAGGGCAGGAATACCATATATTAGATTAGTTCCAGCAATACAGAGATTATGAGTTGGATGTGGTGTGGACATGTACCTTCACAACACTACCCTGAGGAGTAACCACCATTTCCTATGGTTACTACAAGCGTTGGAAGACCCAAAAACATTGTGAAGGAGAGGACATTGCAAAGTTCATGGTTATCAAACTAGGGCAAAACCGTTTCCGAGAATGTCTTGACAACAGAATACAGTAGCATCTCAACCTAACACTAAGCGGGTGTGGGTTTCTGATACCAGATCCTACAACTAACTGTACTTGAAATTTGCTCTATCTTACTGCCAACTACAATTCCATATGAACTTTAGAGTAAGCCAACCAACATTTTATATATAAAATTAAGATTTATCTAAAAAGTACCGTCTCATAAGGGTTACCAAATATAATACAGTAAAGTAGTTAGGTAAAGAGCTGCCGAATGAGCTAGGAATTACAAAGGACAGATTTTACATTTAGTCAAATATTTATGAAGCTGAAAATTTTAGGGGGATGAAGGTAGAGTATCACATATGAAGCTGTCCAAGGAAAACCGAAGATTGAATGGATGATCCTAATTAAGTAGGTGTACTGTAATGATGATTATTGAGGCAAAGTAGAATGAAAGAAATGGAATGTTTAAAAGTTCAATAAAAATTAATGTGCATTGTTAAAAAACACATTCAATCTGACAAGGACAAACAGCAGTAAGCAAAGCTAAATCACCAGCAATGCAAGACCCCACATGTAACTTGGAAAAGCACAAAAGCCAAAAAAACTCAGAAAAACTCGACATTTGCAAAAATATAAAAAAAACAATGGTGCGTGCAGTTCAGGAGGCATTTAAAAGGCGGCTTCTTATATAAGGTTGTAGCTTTAAAAAGAAATAATAAAGGCCTTTTGTAAATTAACAGGTTTGTTTTTGGAGAGAGAGAGAGAGAGAGAGAGAGAGAATGTATTTATTGCCTATCAATAAAACACAAGACACATTTTATTATAAAAAAAAGTATCCAATGTAACAAAATTTTTCAGCCATATAACCTTAAAACCATTAAAACCTTAACTTTAGTTTACTGGAATACAGTGTTACAAACTCAATTAATACAGTATCTTGTACAGCTCATCTCAAATGTCTCAAGTGGGAGTTGAAACTTAGAGCAAAAAGAATAAGGCACTAACTAGAGAAACACAGCAAGGCATGCATGAATAACTTGGCATATGGAGAGCAAGACGTCTCGTATAAGGTAAACAATTATTTCACCTGAGCTCATACAACTGTAAAAATGTTATAATCTTTTAAAACTATTACTTTCCCTACAGCAGCCCATTACCTTAACCTAGCCTAACTTGTATGTAATACCAAGTCTCAGACATCATAACCCACTGTAAAGGAACAGTTGGGTTCAGTAGGCTGGCACGTTCCCAGCAAGGGACTTTTGGGTTTCTGGTGTTTATCATAACACTTTAACCAGATACAGTAAATGTGTTAACATCTTCAACTTTGAAAGGGCTGGCCCAAAGGCTTTGGATCTTGTTTATTGCAACAAATTTAAAATTTAATCCAGTACCCGGAAAAACTAAAAAGGTCAACAATTTCGACAAGATTTCTTTCAAGATGGTCCCAAAACTTAAGTTGGCTGAAAGCCATATGATTCCTCAAGTTATGTTCAACTAAATGATGTTCTCCATTCTGAGATTCTGATCCTGTGCATTATTAATCATTTTGACATGGGTCACACAAATTCAGACAGTACAGTATAACTTCCAATTGGCATTCTTTTTACACTGATGAACACAATAAAATAGCTCACTTTAATCTGATAAATGTCATATTCATTTTCCCACACTCACCGGTGGTTGACCTAATTATTTTTACTGTGTAGGTGGATCCAAATGATCATGAGCAGGACAATTTAGTTGCAATAAATGAGTTTTTGTATAATAAAAATAATGACTATTATTCATAGGCCCATTACTTTAACCTTGGTGGAAGGGCACTGAGCTGCTGTAATGCCAACCAGGTGAAGGGAGCCCAAAGAGACCACAGAAGCCCCTGAAATTGGGAAGCTTAAAGAAACAAGACACCAAGGGAAAAAGGGGTCAAAAGCAGTACTGCAACCTTACCAAAAACAAGCGGATAACTTCCGAAGGTGTGACATATGGAAACCTTAGAATTACTAAGAACCAATTAATTTTCTTTCAAACCAACTACTGTTGGATTTAAAATCTTACAAGGTTACAACCCTGCAAGAAAGCAGTTGGCAAAGCACAAAACCTCTTTTACAGATCTTCCAGATAACCAATTCACTATAAGATAAAATGCTGGAGGAACTGGAAAAACAGTGCTAGTAATTCCAGGTTCTAATCTGATCACTAAATGATCAGAGGCAAAAATATCACCAAGACTAACACTTCCAGGAGGCTGATCAAGCAGTTCTTTCTCATTGGTCATGAAAAGAAACCTATGTATTGAATATCAGTTCTTGATGAATGAGCAATTGTAGGGTAGACCCAGCAGAACCAGCTAAGAAAACCGGAATAAATTTTGCATCATTCATACCAGAAGAGCAATGCCCAACAGATGCAGGTTCTGATTTCTCTCCCAAACATTTCTTGGAATTTTGGTTCCAAAAGCAATAAAATAAGAGCAAAACGAAGGGCAGAAGTATCTAAACTATCAAATCTAGAGCAGAGCCACAATCACTGCAATGTTTAACTAATCTTGGTAGGTTGGAAGGAGTCATGAGACAGAGTGCATCATGACAGAAGGTAATGGAACCACAAGAAAAAGCATAGGTTTCCCGGGGGCCATACCCGAGTATGCCAAAAACAGTCTGTTCCAAGAAGAATCTGCCATATTTTGAAGTGGTTAACTCTGCGGGACCTTGCACACATGACCCAGCTACTGGGGCCTGGTGTTTTTGTTTTCCTTCTACAGTGGCTTAGTGTGTCTATTAGTCACACAATAAGATTATTAAGTTAAAATGAGTTTGTGAAAAAACAACAAAGAAACCGGAAGATCTCACACAAAATTATTTGTTATAACTATACTGTTTCTTGACAGCTGATAAGTCTTCTAAAATCTATACAGTAACGAGACAAATTACCAACCAAGATTACCAGTGTTATAAAAAAAAATTAAAATGATACATCAGCTATAAAAAATTTGAAATTATGCACCAGCTAAACTTTAAAGTCCTTGACTATATGGAAAAGAATGCAAAAATTACATTTAACAGAAGCGATACCCATCAATACGGTCACTAACGCATTACTAACATGCACTCTTCCCCAACGAATTATAAAAATATACCATCCCACAAAACTACAAACAGCTCCTTTTAACTATAAACCTAAACAGTAATTTAGTGGTCCAAACAGAGCAACACTTATTACAAACAAATATACTTACAATATTCCACCAAAAAATAAGGCATCTTTACACACTGATACTGCACAGTAGTTTAACAAACTTGGAGTAGTACTGCTAAATGAGGAACCTTTTCAATTATACTCTACAGAAGTTCATCAAGACCACAAAGTCATACTGCTAGATCCCAATAGGGTTTGCCCAAGGATATGTTCTTATATTGTTACTTTTACTATATTACTATGAGGTACGTTAATTAAATAAGTCATTATGTTGAACCCTAATGGGGTGGCATGAAGTTTTGTTTTAATTAGCAAAATTTATTTCAAAGGGAGTGAATCAAATATTAAGTACGTTGCTGTTCTTAAAAATCTATAATACTTGGCAGTTCTTAAAAATTTATACAGTAATTGTGTAATTAATAAAAAATTAATGTTCAACAAAATTTTAATTTCTAAACTTGATATCTGCTGTTGGTCAAGTTCAGACATGTACAGAAATGTTTCTATGCATTAAGGGAATGGGTTCATTTTCTTATTTCATCAAATATTCATAGGTCACATTAGTGTGACTGATTCACTCCTCTTATGCCTACAAGAGCAGGAATTCAACTTATTTTTAACGTTAACATTAACTATGACATGTCGGAGGACTCCATAAGGGAAAGCAGCAGCAAGGAATAAAAATCAAGAATAAAGTGGAAAAGGAAATCATGAAATACATGTGGGATATACAAGACAATCCAAATAGACACACACCAGCCTGCTCAACAAAAAGCATTTGCACAATTTTGAATTTCACAAGTTCCAAAAACTCCGCAGCAGGATTAGGAAGACTATTCCACAATTTGGTCACACAACAAATAAAAGTTCTAGAAAACTGGGTGATACTGAGCCTAACCAAAATATAGGCTATACTGTACTGATAGAATTAAAAGAATTTCTAATAGTCTCATACAATGCTCAGAATTAATAAGAGAAATTAAAGCACACAGAAATGGAAATGCTTAGCATTCTTTGAGCATGACAGATTGGATGACATAAAACATAGCTGAAAACAAAACACAAAACTGGAGTTGGAAAACCAAGAACCAGCAAGACACCATAGGAACTGGTAACCCGAGCAACCTCAAGCATTTTTTCATTACAAAGGTTCAAAAAGAAATAAGAGAAGACTAGATTTGGACAAAGAATACAGAATTGACATGGAAATTCATACTTATTCAAAATGAGCATATATTACATGCCTCTGAAACACAGAGAGGTCATTAACTAGCATCATAAAAGCCCATCATAGTTAATCATAGTCATAGAGGAAATTAGGGAAATGAAGAAAGTGAAGCCACCAGGAGTTTCTGAATGTAGATGACCTGATGGTAACAGTGGACATTTAAATAGGTCTTATATTAAAGTTGGAAAGAGAGATGATGATGGCATGAAAATCAAAACCATATAAAACTTAAGTTCAAGATGATGTGAATGTAAGTTAAGGGGAAGGCACAGTCTGAATCACAGGGGACTTTGAGCAGAAAGTGCACAAGTATAAGACAATGCAAAAAAAACTTCTCTGACATCTAACCTCACATCATGAAAAACTGACATCATGAAATGATAGTGCTGACGTGGAAAAATCACTAAGCAACCATTTATAGGCCACACAAACCAATGATCTTACAACAGTATGATCTGGCGTAAAACCATACTGATGTAGGTAGAAAGCTGGGCTCACCACAATAAAAATCTTCTTCAATGTCCCTTAGCCCAAGATGCATAGGCCTCTTCCTCTCTTCTCATTTAGCCGAAATTTCAACAAACTATACTTTCATTGACAATTCTAATTCAAAAACAAACCCTGAAGGAGTTCACTACAGTCTAGCAATGTGATTCAGTGGTCTAGTTCAAGTAATTGATTTCAATAATGACAGGATTTTACCAAATATTTAATCATATCTCTTCAAAAGAATGGTTGTGTGGGGACAACATATAAGCAGTGTCCCTAAATTCATCAGAACTGCACAGCCCTTTAAGTACTACAGTATACTGTTTACTGACAATACAAAATTCTACCCACACCCTAGGTGCAGGTCAAAATTCAATGAAGGCTTTTGTTCTCTGCATTACTGAGGCACAGAAGGGAACCTGAAGGTTGTTGATGACGAGGATGGACAGTACTCCACGCTGTATTGAATTCCGCAAGTAGTCTGTAATGAAACAAAAAATTAGGACTCTCATACTACAAATAAGATGAATTTAAAAATATTCTTGCCTTGATAATTCTTGTCCTAACTGGAGCTTTTCACTTTGTTAACTAAATGAACACAAAACAACCTGAACCATCTCTAAAATACAATAATAGATTTGAAAATATATCCAATCACAATACAGAAACCTGTTGTTATATTTCTGCCTCATACCAAAATTAACGAGCAGTTAGCTCTTTGCATCAATAAGAGGGGAGCTAAAATTTGTATTCTCCCTCTGTTCAGTTTACATTGCTTGTATGGTTTACTGGACCAAGGTCTCATCTCTCATTTGATACAGAGCTTTCTGTATTTTTCTATTACAGATACATAGGGCAAACTGTAAGGGAAAAAAATTCACTGCCTTCCATACACCAATTGAGAATTTTCTTGGCAAAGACATCACCCTACTTACAAGTTACATTCTGGACGGCTGTTTTTGTATGTTGAATTGTTTGCAAGTTGTTACTGTACTCTCCATGCCTATGTAAGTACAGTATGATACAGTACAGTCAATACAGTAGTGTACATTTTTTCATCCTACAATACAATACATACACTGCATAAACCATTGCTGGAGAAACAAAAATGAATGGCAATGCTCAAGGGAGTACTATGTCACCCAGTGTTTGGGTAATGTAAAGAGGATGCTGCCATTTTCAAATTCTCTAAAAAGTTATAAGGGTGTAACAGTTTTTCTACCTAAGCAACAGTGATGCTTGTGGGGTATGATTTCTTTACAAGCACTTAACTGTTCTCCTATAACTTTACAAGCACTTAACTGTTCTATAATTTTACAAGCACTAACTGTTCTCCTATAACTTTAAAAGCACTTAACTGTTCTCCTATAACTTTACAAGCACTTAACTGTTCTCCTATAACTTAATTGTATACAGCAGTCAGATACAATCAACTGAGGTACTGAACTGTAACCTATTGCTTATCATTAGAGGTGTCCTTGGGCTCAGGGATTAACATTTCAATACAGTACCAAATTTCTTTGTATTGTGGTGGTATTCTCCATATTTAAAAAAAATTAGTTCACTGCAGAATTTGCAAGATCAGTAATCACATTTGACTTAAGTATTTTCTACCTGTCACCAAAAAGTATTATAAGTAACACATTCTGGGCTTGAGGAAGTTACACTGACTTCTGCACAATAAACATATGTACTCCCTTGAATTTATCCACAGATGTAACATTATACCAATACATCACAATATGGAATGTGGTATAAATTTCCATTTAATAATTATCATAATACTCTACTCATTGACCTAATTTATTCAACTATCACAAGGTTGGGCCAAAGTGTGTTCCATCACAGTTCCACCTTTCCTGAATCCATCCACCATCATTCACAAAATTTCACCTGTATGCCAAAATACTGTGATTGTTGAATCTAAAAAAAAATTTTTTAAAAATTAAATAAAATCAACCTCTTGTACTACCACTAAAAGCTTTGGCTGATTTCACTTTCTAACACAGCAGTAGGGATGCTACTCCCTATGCAATGAACACTTGGGCATGAAATTTATGCTTGGGCTACATTATGCCAATAAAATTAGAAAAAATCCACCTCACTGCTTCCATTCCTGATTCTGACAGATCATCATCTTTTCAGCTTAATCTGTAATTGGAGGTGCTGTTTTTCAGGAACCTTTTTTCAGCTATACTCACTGAACAGCTCATAAAATTGGTTTTGGCAAACATTTATGGACAAAAACCCTTCCCGGCTCCAACCTCCCCATTTATTTAGGAACTGATAATTCAATTAAACTGGCATGAATGTAATATCATGCAAAAAATCATTTTTCACCCTTTTTACTTGAGTTTTCAGCCATAACTATCTGACAGACTACCACATCTGATTACAGCATATATTTATCACTTAAAAAATAAAGCACTAACCATATTGCATCCAAATTTCTTCTCTAGGGAGAATTCACTGGAGAATAATTTCACTACCACATAAAACACACACTAACACTAAATGGCTGCAATATTTAATTTCATGTATTATGATATTCATCTCTTTCCTTTCTAGTTCTCAAATTTTCTGTTCCAGGCTTCCACCCCAGTAATCTGTACAAACAAACATTTGAAATACGCACAGTGTAGATAAATTTCAATGAAAGAAAACCTTACCATACTGCCACTGTCATCCACACTGTTATCTCCCCTCTAAGGGGGCAGTTGCCCTGATGTGTCCTCAACAATTTCCATCGAATGCGTGTTACTCCACTAAGCACTTCTTCAATTTCTCCTTAACCTGATCATGCCATCTAATCCACTGTCTTCCTCTTGACCTTCTATCCTTATCATATGGGTTTGGAAAATAAGGATAAATGTGAACGATAAGACCTGGAAACAGTACACTATTATAGTAAAAACTTAAAGAAATGTTTCCAAAGAATATCCATTACATACCATAATTCACACTTCTCACCTTGCATACAGCTAACAACTGAAATCCAGTAAATGAATGAAAAAAATAAGGGACATTTTTTCCACCAATAACCAAGACTTGCCAAATCCCTAATTTCTGGGAAGCCAATTTGATAAGAATGCAACTCTCCATATACTCACTGTAATTGCTGTGGATTCTCTCGACAAGATAGATTCACGGGTATATTTTCTTAGACAGTGCTCTGGAATGGGACATGTTAACAAATATAGTAGAGTAGTTGCACCCCATACTTTCATTATGATATACTGCACAGTCAATGTGTAGCCTCTGCCGTACCTGAAATGGAAATAAACTTTTAGTCATCTTCAAATGAAACAAACTGGAATGAACAGCCAAGAATACAGATTTTAGTTCAGTTCATATTCTAAAATTAAATCTTAAGCAACCACTTATGTATAAGTCATCTAAATACTACTTATGTATAAGTCATCTAAATAGTTTACTAAGACCTTAGTTCTGTTCATATTCCTAAACTAAATCTTAAGCAACCACTATGTATAAATCATCTAAACAGTTTACTAGGACCTGTCATATTTTGAATCTCATTGGACTCATCCAAAGAAATCACTTTGGAATGAAAATTTGTCACGGGAGCAGCGTAGAGCTAAAGAAGCTGGGTAGCTACCTCATAGGTGGGAGGAGACTAATGGAAACAAGCCAGAGCAAAATAGAAACAAATTTAGTTGATAACACCAGAGACAACTGTCAATCATGTCACAATGGCAATTGTTCCCTAACACCATGAATGAAAATGCTCCAATTAGCAACTCTCTACCAGATTTCAGTCACCAGTACCAGGCCCTTCTCCCCCTGCGTCAGAAGACAAAATGATCATTATGCATAAGACTTTCTTACAGTTAAGTTTAATGCTGTATATTATATTAATATTCTACAAAGTACAGTACCATCCTTTATCTTCCTACACAGGCCAATAAAATTAGAGATTCTGATGACTTACGTCAATTTATACTACTGGAACCTCACAAAGTATGAACATCTTTCATTTCTCAATAATACAGAATATGTATCTCAAGAGTAAGCACTGTTTAATCATAAGCTGGTGCTGTTACATACAGTTCTCGAGCTTTCTTAAACCACTTGTATTGTCTTTATTTACTGTGGTTCACTTGAGATATTTTATATCAAACATTTTGACAAACCTCTGAGGTGAATCTGGATAGTGTTCCCACAGTTACCAAGTGCTCATATTAAACCAGAGGACAAACTAAAAAATTAGGGGAAATTAAGAAATTTAAGTGTTTAAACTTTACCTAACATGGAACAAAATGAATTCATTGTGCATTTATTATTAAACACTGCTTTTCAAATAAAACTTACTGCAGACCAAGCTTTTCTGCTGTTTGGCACAAGATTTGACAATATCAAGTTACCAGTAACAGCACATGCTTATTTTTCATCAAAGCTACTGCTTTCAATGCTTCATTAAACACTGCTTTTCAAATAAAACTTACTGCAGACCAAGCTTTTCTGCTGTTTGGCACAAGATTTGACAATATCAAGTTACCAGTAACAGCACATGCTTATTTTTCATCAAAGCTACTGCTTGTGGGCTACCAATCCTGCCAAGCTAATCCTCACGTCCTCGACCAGGATGATAATTCTGTGAAATTCAGGGTTTAATATTTTGTAACTTCCACATTAATTACAAAATATGGCCAATGACTTCACATCATATGACATAGCCTCTTCTTATAAAATGAAATTCTGCTTTCATCTACTCCAAGAGCCCTTTCCAAACTGTATATGCTTTCAGTATCTTGCAGGTTATTAAGAAATACCCATCACTGTATCACGATTATGAACAGGATACAACACTAGACATCACATTGCAGATGTATGTTGAACATAGCCTTACACGGCAATAAAGACATTTATATACGATAGCTAAACTTGTAGCAACTAATACTTGTACATTACCATAAAATTCCTAACATCAACAGACATGTAACCTAGTCCAGGTTATGACAGTGCTTTGTACATTACCGTTCAAGAAACTAGACATGGCTATCTTTCAAGACTGCCATATACTGTATGCTGCACTTAAAAATACACATTTGTTATTCAAGAATTACAAAAAAAAGCTACATATAAAGAACCATCATACATAATATAGTCAGTCAAAAGCCTAAATAAAAAATGTTAGAACATCAGCATAATTCCAGGAAAGAACCTGACTGTAGCATTGCATCTCCTCTTATAGCCTAAGCATAACTGTCAAGAACACTATCACAAGCAGTAAGTCCATGTTTGGTGCAAAAGGCATTCCTTTCAGGATTGGCAATTACATTTAAAGTACTATGTAGTCCAGAGACTCAAACATGCCCGAGTATACCAGTTTACTGACCCTTTGTGATAACATTGCAGGGGATAAGAATATAATGGAATATAGAATTTAGGCCAAAGGCCTAGCACTGGGACCTATGAGGTCATTCAGCACTAAAAGGGAAATTGAGAGTAGAAAGATTTGAAAGGTGTAACAGGAGGAAAACCTTGCAGTTGCACTAGAAACAATTGTTAGGAGGGTGGATAGCAAGATGGAAGAAAGAGAATATGAATGGAGGTACATTAAAAGGCAAGGGGTTGCAGCTAGGGGCTGAATGGATGTTGCAAAGAACCTTAAGTAATGCTCATGTGGTGCACTGATGGCACTACCCCCCCACCATCCTATGGGAATTGCACAGGATAGGCCTATAGGCTTGGAATGTGATCAGAATGATTAAAAGGGAAAACTGTGGCAAATTACAAATAATCTAATAGATAATAATGGTTTAGCGTTCTAATATCAATTGTCGTCTATAATAATTTACACAACACTCTTAGCAATGGGTGCAGAAAGTAATGAACCGAGTTCTGATCTTGCAACGCAGCTGGTACCCTACAATCAGGCAACAAATATGACAACCAAGACGGTGCTGGTCATGGTACAAAGGTTACCAAGTTTAAGAAAATTAACTACTTGGTCTCCAACTAATTATGGAACTGCCAATGACCTATGCAATCTGCCTGTGTTAATACTTAGTCAATCACAACCGGTGTTGGCATTGGTTATCATATCCACATATTTGTTGTTAAATTCAATTGAATAAGCTAAAATGCAGATATTTTAACCAGAGATTTTATGTTATCTGCATAGGCTAGGCTAATCACAGACCATAATTTCAGTCAAATTCATTTCTTACCTAGGCCTACATAAGCCTAGCTATTACTACTAGCCTACTGTGAAAACAGACCTAGTGACTAAATTTCACGATAAAATTTAGCCTAACCAGCCTTCCATGGTTCTGTGACTTGACAAAGCTGAAAGGGGGGTGGGGGGCATCATTGGCCCAAGTCACCTTGCTACTGCACAACAACCAGCCCCAGTAAGACTGGTTCAAGCTTCCCCTGCAATTTACAAAGCTAAGCCTACCCTTTAAGCCTATGGGTCAGTGTTCAGTTCAGGTCATCCTAATACATGATCATCCAAAAGACTAGGCCTGTAGTTGCTTATACTACATTTATTAACCATAGAACAGCTCTTGTTGTTAGTTTTAAACTTGTTCTGGTCGTCTTAATACCCTTTACTAAATGCAAATGGCACACTTTATTGGACTTCCCTAGCCTACCTCCTATAATTAACCTAGCTTATAGGGATAGGGGTCCATTGTGAGGAACAAGTTTTTTGGGTAGGGGGGAGGGGAAAGGGAGAAGTGAAATATCCCAACCTAACCTAAACTTAGGTGCCAGTCCTTACCAGATCTGAGAATTTGATGACTGTAGTTTAATGGTTTTTCAATGGTATTTCCAAGCAACAGCTCTGCATAGACTCTTAGCTTGGAAATAGATAGGTACGGTAATTCTAAGCAGGCTGTCGGCGGTGAGGTAGCCTATGGCAGTTGATGTTTTCCTATGTTATTTTACTTGCTTTGCAAGAATTTAAAGTAATACTTTGTCAGCCGGCTGTAACTAAACTGTAATTGACCTTTGAAGGCTACAAGACAGTACCAACAGGTCCCCTTCACCAACCTATACAGTACAGTTCAAATGTAAATTACAGTTTAGCTACAACCAGCCAGCAATATATTACCTTAAACTCTTGTAAAACAAGTAAAACAACACAGGAAAACATCAACTGCCATAGTCTAGCTCGACTGGACACTATTTGAAGCTTTCGGTTGGGGCGAAGAAACGTAAATGGGTAGTGGAATGGCGCTTCGCGCCTTACCCACATTTTGAAATATTCTTGGCAAGCTCGTATGATCTGGTAGGCAGTAATGTTGCGCTGCGCGCGCTAGCCACAGGGGTTACAGAAAATGTAAAAAGAATATTACTTTAAACTCTTGTAAAGCAAGTAAAATAACATAGGAAAATGTCAATTGCCACAGTCTAACTGAACATGTATAAGAGGAAATACAACAATAAGGTCCCATACCTTTTCCCACGTTATTTACCCCAGCCAAAACCCTAAATCCCCAATGGGTCCCCCTTACCGTTAGCTATTCTTGAAAATGTTTTACCCCACCCAAAACCCTGATTCCCAACGGGTCCCCTTTACCATCAGCTACAGTTCCAAGATAATTTACAGCTTAATTACAGGCGAGCAACAAAATATTACTTTAAATTCTTGTTCAGCAGGTAAAGTTCTGTAGAAGAACGTCAACTGCCATAGTCTAGCTCACAGCGGACAGCCGGGTTACATCTACCAATCGATACTGATTTTTCCTATGCTTTTAGTGTTGCTGATGAAGGAGGTGGTGGTGTTTACTGTCAGTCAATTATTATTAACCTCACATATACCCAACATGGTTGGGGACCATTAGGGAAGGCAGGTTTTGGGTGGGGGAAATCGTTGGGAGAAAGACCAGACTGTGATGTTGTTATGGAATGATTCCACACTTACGGAGCCATATGCTCATGAAGGGATTGGTTAAGGAAACCTATCATAAAAGGAACTACACTAACCTAAAGTAGCCCCAGGGAGAAAGAAACCACTTTTAATCAAAAGCTCCCCTATAACAATGCGCATGCAAGACTGCACTCCAGGATGGCCAGCGTAAACTTCTAAGCTTAATTACAGGTTAATTACAGTCGACCGATAAAAAATAAGGGCAAATTCTTGATAGTCTAAGCAACCCAAACACTATATAGAGGAAAATGAAATTTCCAAAGTAATACCCAAAGCGAAGCTATTACTTAGTTCTACTGCTTGACATTGCAATCCTTAACAGGTCTGGGGGCTTTATAACTTTAGCTTAACATTTCCTCGGAGGCTTTATAACTTTAGCTTAACATTTCCTCGGAGGCTTTATAACTTTAGCTTAACATTTCCTCGGAGGCTTTATAACTTTAGCTTAACATTCCCTAAGTTCAAATGAGGTTAAGTTTACAACCTAACCGAGGCTGGACTGGTGATATCACTTTTAAAAATGTCCAATATACCTTACACCCCTTACCTTAATAAGTATCAAAACTTGCAGAAGTATTATAGGGTCCTTATAATGTAACACTTTTGTATTTCCTTCTTCTGTACATTGGCCCCTACGCAAAATGCCGGCTTCCCACCGGGGTTCCCCACAATCACAGTGTATAAATGGGTCCCGTTTCTTTAAAACGACAAATTTGTTATCAAAATGAAAGTCACAAAAGTTAATGACTTACGCGATAAAAATATCCTGAAGAAATTTTGCGCTGAGCTGAAAATACCTCTAGGACACAGATGGACTATGAAAGGCTTTTAGGAGCCATGACATTCATGATCATGGTCTGTGACGTCTGTTCCCAAAGTCGTACGTGATTGGTGGAACCCAGTTACTCAGAATGGAACCAATCAGGGTTCAGCATTGTAGAGCAGACATACCAACATAATTTTCTGAGTGAAAATAACAAAAGACGTTGAAAATTCACTAATTATGGGCGCATACAGCAAGAATGATATTATAGTAAAAATATTCTTTGATATATGCGTAGGGAAACTGAAATGATGGTTAACATAAACAATAATTGCTTGGTAAGAAATGTCGCTAACAGGTAGCCTACTGTTAGTGATTTGGTAAGTATAACGCAGGTTCTTGTATTTGGCGAAAAATTCTTTGTAATGCCACTGACCACACTCTTGCTCAATATTATAGCTAATGACAAATAGTAAATAAAAGTACCGACCATTGTCACATCATAGGGTTTAAAGTATGTCTCTTTAAATACGGCCGCCGTTAGACATCCAACAAAACTTTATTCTATCTATGATTCGTGAAAGATGTCTGTGGTTGGTGGCGCCCTAAGTGGCGGGTCTCAGACCTACCGGGTTAACCGCCAAGTTTAACACTGCATCACGTTAGGAAAAATGTTATTTAATGTCTATGTTTGTTTGAAACACCATAAGGAAAATTTTTACAATGAAACAGGATCCTTATCCAACTAATAAAGTGTCTATAATATGGTGCTTCTAAAAACGATACCCAGGTGTCTGTGCATGATTTAGAAATGATTTTATTTATACATTTATCAGGCCAATTCCAGCTGGTCTTTTATTCATATATAAAATTGATTGTCTAGTGAGCCTGATTATCATTATTACAAGTATAACCAGAAAGTTATTTTCTAGCATTCTGCCTAAGATAGACACACGAGCGAGTTAACAATTGTGCTCTTATGCACAAGTGTCAGGCGTCTTTTATACTAACACTTTAATTCTCTAGTTTATTTTTCCCTTAAAGTGATTCCGGTTGAAATGAAGGCGTTCTCGGTAGTTGTTTGAGAACTACACTCCCTATATCTTTATCCTAAGAATGAAGATCCTAGTCTTTTTTATTAACTAAACATGGAGGTTTAGTTTTTTTAGTCTTGCACCACACGCCCTTTCAAATCATATATTACGTTATCAAACGCTTGTAACCCTACATCCTTCCCTATGAGCATAACCTGCAGTCTATAATTTCTAAATATTTGGTGAGGACAAAGCAGAAGTGTGTAGCTTCCTCTTATCATTCTGTAAAAGGGCTCCAGATACAAGATACAACTAATTAAAATTGGAAGACGATAGGCCTATCCCTGCCTCACAGTTCGTATCACAGCGATACATCTAGGACACACCATCTATAATAATAAAACTCATTATATTATTATAAGAACATCTTAAGCAAATAAACAGTTCTATCATCAAGACCAAAAGTCATGACGGATGACCTAAGGTGACGAGAAAATTCATATTATGATCAAGCATAGGCCGACATGCCATCATAACTTCATATAAAACCTCATTATGAAATATGTTTGAGTACCTAAACATCTTCAAGAGTTTACAACATTTCTTTGAATTTAAATGAATGTAGAATATAGGCCAAAGACCAAGCACTGGGACCTATGAGGTCATTCAGCGCTGAAACGGAAATTGGCAGTAAAAGGTTTGAAAGGTGTAACAGGATACCACGCAGTTGCACTATGAATCAGTTCTTAGAAGAGGGTGGAAATTTAGAAGATGGAAGAAAGAGAATATGAAGGACTTACAGTAAAAGGAACGAAAGGGGTTGCAGCTAGGGACCGAAGGCACGCCGCAAAGAACCTTAAGTAATGCCTACAGTGCACCGCATTATGTGCATTGGCGGCACTAATCCCCTACGGAAAACATTTCTTTGATAAGTATCCGAAATGCCTCAGTATGAAATATATTTGAAGAAATTGTCAAGACCTTTTCAAGTAATAACTGATCACACTTAATCACGAGTCAAATATTTAAATATTTTCAGTAGTGGATGCGAACTCTATCTCAAGCGCAGAAACTGAAAAAATAAAGCACGCATAAGCTTTCGTCCTAAAACCTCGATATTCATTTCCTTAAATCTACACGGACACTAATTCTATCAGCACAGTGATCATTATCTGAATTAGGTCGGAGGACGATAAAAAATACAATATAACTTTAAAATGGAATAGATAAATGAAGTAGGCCCTACTCAGTTCAGTGATAATGAAGCCTAGTTAAAAGAAATCAGATGAAATTTGCCTACTTAGATAATAACAGTACAAAGAGACATCTGACTGACGTCTTGGTAGAAATAACTAATCTTTGAGAGATAATAGTCCAGAAATTATAGGATCCTTAAAATCAAACTAATCCAGGCAGACTAGAGAAATCTCTCTCTCTCTCTCTCTCTCTCTCTCACGTGAAATCCTTTAAGCCAATAGTCTTTTACTTTCAGGATGACGTCATTTTGTCTTATGGCTTATAAACCCAACGCAAAGTTACGCCACAAATCTTGTTCCAAACGGAAGTATAGACAGTGACAGTCTTCGCAGTAAACTCCGTAAGTAGCAAAGAACTATATTCTTACTGTTATTCAAATGAGCATCTTACTCTCAATGCGGCTTCAGGTAACTTTGCCTTTGAATAATCAGTGGTTGAATATATAATCTTGAATTTTAGTTCGTTGCTGACTGTGAACAGTAAATTTATCGGCCTAAAGACAAACAAGTTTGAACGAGGAAACCACGTTTCGGGGACTGTAAGCATTACTTGAGGTTCTTTGCAAAGTGCCTTCGGCCCCTAGCTGCAGCCCCTTTCGTTCCTTTTACTGTACCTCCTTTCATATTCTCTTTCTTCCATCCTAATTTCCACCCTTTCCTAACAATTGATTCATAGTGCAACTGCGAGGTTTTCCTCTTGTTACACCTTTCAAACCTTTTGCTGCCAATTTCCGTTTCAACAATGAATGACCTTATAGGTCCCAGAGCTTGACCTTTGGCCTAAATTCTATATTCAGTTCAATTCATATTTCGTGGAATTATGCCTGTGAAACGTATTCTAAATTTAAGACCTAAAAATACCACCAGGTACCGAGTAATATCAGCAAGAGTTTTACCGTCTTAAAACCGATGTTAAAATGACCAAGCATATCACTGAAGTAACTGCTCTCTACAAGATTTATAAGAATTACGAAACTTCATCTGTGCATATAAAGTGGACATAAATTGTTAAGAGAAAGATCAATATAACGTTGTAGGATTGCTAGCATGAAAAAAATTGCTCTGCTTAACTAATGTTATCTTTAGTTTTCGAAAGAAATTTGAAATGTATGTTCAAAACAAATCAACATCAAAAATAAACCCATATAATTCAACGTTTTCCGTTGCAATAAACGTATTCATAGGCCTAATAGCTATTTCATTTATCTATTGGAAATACTGTCAAACCACGAACGTTTATATTGATTTAATATGTTTAACTACTTTGTCAGCACCAGTTGGACTCATATATAATTCCACTATAACTATAACAGTTGAGAAAGTCATCTGAAATAACTTCAGCTAACTAAATCTGTGCTTCTGACTTATTATGACGATGCTTGAAAAAATTTAGTTCAAGAACATTGGAAGTACTTATATTAGACTTCCAACTCAAATTGTATGAAAGGAAAATGTATTTATGATTCTCTAGCAAAGCAGTAGAATGGTTCTAATAGTGATTGTCCATAATTTTAATGTTATTCGATTTTTTTTTCTCAAAAATGAATATATTAGTTTTAAAAAATTAGTTTACTCTCTCTCTCTCTCTCTCTCTTTCAGTTCAGAATTAGTTATCGGTACCTCAGACATTTGAGTTAGGTAAATTGCGAGCGATTACAGGGAACCAAGAACTAATTACTTTCGTAATTCCTCTGAACTTTCTACTTACAGCACCTCCGTAATGAAATGTCATCAATCACACATGCCTGTAATCTTTCAATTGTTCCCTTGAAACCTCTCTTAGCTAACGGGAAAATTGGTGCTACATTATTCGTAAATAGCTCCTGTGCTCTTAGCTCTGAATATCACGTATTTTACGGGCAAGATAATTCTCCGTTTTATCTACACTGAGGAGTTACAGTGATACTTACCTGCTACTTATGATATTAACTGTGAATTACCATTTTACTGTCTTTCCAATGGACTAAATTACTGACTGGTTGTGTAAATGGCTGGCAGATAACTTACAATAAAAAAAGTGTCTTACCGCCTTTCTCACATGCAAGTTATCTCACCAACTGATGATTCGCTTTACATTGCTGATAACCACAAC
>NC_089765.1:20001320-20023820 GCF_040412425.1 Macrobrachium rosenbergii | reverse complement strand
AATTATAGTTTTTTTATTTGGTTCTTTTACCCTACCATCATTGGGGAATTTTTCAAAATGTTTCTTTATATGGATTTTTCACTCAACATTCTTTTTTATATTGTTAAGCATATGACTGATAACCAATATCGGATAAGAAAAACACATTTCCTTGTATATATAAAACGAATAAATTGTTGTTATTTGAACGAAAACTTCTGGAACATGTTGTAAAACATTTTTGAGTGACTGTAACCCCACAATAACCCCACCCCGCCGCCAAACCAGAAAACGGCATTCCCTCGTTTAAAGGTCCCACACTTGGTATTTAAATCCTGCGAGTTCTCAAGGGGTTGTCAAAGAGCGGGTTGATGTTTTTGTAGCTAGCTGGTTTTTTTTTATATCGCTTCATGTTATTATAATTTCACAGGAACAACATGTGGTAGGCTACTATGGCATCTGCACCTCAATATATATATATATATATATATATATATATATATATATATATATATATATATATATATATATATATATATATATATATATATATATATATATATATATATATATATATATATATATATATTGTGTGTGTAATTTTTAATTTATATATTAACTGGGGCACTTCTACGCATTTTGTGATCATTATTGCACTACTTACCAATTTGTTATGGCTTACACTATCCCTTGCAAAACTCATGCTTTTACGAATATATACTACTACTACTTGTCACTTATTTCACAAGATGCACATTTAACACTTAGGCAGAGCGTAAAGGATCTCCCATGGTACTTGAGTCCATCGTGATAACGTATACACTGAGGAAAGACGATAAGTGTCTGTATCTCCAGACTCTGACGAAGGTTACCAGATACTTCCATAATAATTACCACCCAAACAAAATTTCTGAATGGCGCGAAAATTCGAATCTATAACCAAGTCATGTGACTTTCAAAATCCACACACGTAAAGTTCATTAACATTACAGTTGTAGATTAATCTTCACAAATATGTACATAAAACTATTTACCAGAAAGGATCCACCAAAATATGTATTTGCCTTATATAATAATTCAAATTCCTTCATCCCTTTTCGAGTTGTATTGTTGCCTTCCAACTCATTTCAAAGAGAGTACATTGTCTGTTTTCTAAAAGTATCAAAACAACCCCAGGTGGCGACTCGCGTCGAAGAGAGGGTCTCCTTCATGGCCACGGTGTTCCACAACGTGTTGCCACAGAGGCTCGAACGATACGACTACTCGTACACGTACGAATACGGTTCCCTGGACTTCTGCGTTGCCAAACCTGGCTTAAAGCCTCGGTGGCAGGCTCTCTATTACCCTCTCACGGACGAAGTTTGGTTGGCGATTTTGGCTGCTCTTGTGTTGGTGCCTGTTGTTCTCTGTCTGGTATGTGTTAGTTCACGTTTTCTCTCTTAACCTTGTAGTATTTAAGATGTTCTTCTGAAGAAGTGGACATCTATGTAAAAAAAAACCTGAAGAGGTATCATAGTTCTCAAAGTTACTATGAGCACTCTCCAAGCCCTTTAAGAAATCAGTTATTACAAGAGATTAACAGCTACTTTGTAGGCAATGATTTATTCTAGGATTTACAATATATATGATGGTTAAAAAAAAAACATTGTTAATAGCAAGGCGGCTAAAAGTGCATTACAAAAAATGGTGGTTCATTTTTGTTGTTTTAGTGTAAAAGCGGGTAGGCTCAATGTTTCCAATAATACTGTCACTTTTTCCGTGAGATTGTATCGTTTCAGTGTCTTATCCACAGGTTTCTCTCCTAGAATACTAAATGTGGAAGAAACGTGGTTGCTACATTCAGTGTTTTTGGCCTTTACTAAAGTGTAGTTATAGAAGCTAGTTGTTTCATATCTCGTAATTTCTCTACAATTTCTCTTCAGTGATTACTAACCAGCAGTGTCACTTATATCTTAGACAATAAGCTGCTAAGTAGATATGATATATAACAGTCTTTGAAGGTTTGTTCTTAGAATGGAACTATACTTTAAGGAACGTCCCACTGTAAAGCACCTGTCAATTAATATTGGTATGCCATTTTCATTACCCCCAGATAGATACGCCAACTTTCCAAGTCAAGTCAGGCAAGGCGCTTTCATTGCACGCTGCCTTGGAAAATGTCTTCGGAACTCTTCTCGGTCAGCCGCTGCTGAAGGACCTACCTGACGGAAGTTCCTCCCGCACTGTCCTTGGGACCTGGCTGGTATTTGCCTTCATTTTGGGCACAGCCTACAGGGGTAACTTGACAGCCTCCCTTACAATTCCCAAATATCCTCCTCGTGTGGAAACTGTGGAGCAACTGGTGGAAACTTTTGACAGGTATAATTAACTTTGATAAGCACTCCTTTCGTAGGACTTTTGGCCTTTGCTGAATTTTATTGCTTACTAAATTTTTGTCTGAAAATGTAACATCAATAAATTTTTGTTATATTTCTCTACAGAGCCATTACGTCAAACGAAGTTTTTTGTTTTTGGGGGCACTACTAAAATTTAAGGTATCAGTATATTGTGCTAATTGTCCATTATACACATTTTTTTTTTTCTCAAAATCCTATGGAGTTCCGGAACATCCATAGGGTTCTTAGAAAATCGTGTATGATGAACAATCAGCATAATATACTGATGTCTTAAATTCTAGTAGTGACCCAAAACAGCGCTTGATATAGTGGTTCTGAAGAGAAATATAACAAGAACCTTGCTGGTGCAGTACATTTTGAGACAGAAAATTAGGAAGATGTAATTTAGGCCAAGTGCTGGGACCTACGGGGTCATTCAGCGCTGAAAGGGAAATTAAGTGTAGAAAGGCTTGAAAGGTGTAACGGGAGGAAAACCTCTCAACGTATGAAACAATTGATAGGAGAGAGTGGAAAGAATATGAATGGAGGTAAAGCAAAAGGAATGAAAGGGGTTACTGCTAGGGGACGCTGCAAAGAACCTTAAGTAATGCCTACAGTGCACGGCATTGGGTGCACTGACGACACTAACACCATACGGGGGACAGATAATTGGTAAGCAATAAAACACAAAGAATAAAAGCAAAAACAGTAGAGACTTCCAACGAGAGAAAATTAATAAAATGAATATTCTCCAGATACACCCAAAAGTATTGTTTATCTGTTACAGATCAAAAGGATCTTAATTTATTCACTGCTGCTTTCCAGAATAACAATGCCGCCTTTTGGCAACGAATTCATCCAGTTCTTCAAGCAGTCCGATAACAAGCTGTACAAGAACATGGCCGAACGTATGTCCATTGTTCCCTCTGTCATGGATGGTCTTCGGCAAGCTATTAAGGAAAAGTAAGTAATGAGCTTAGGATATATTGTTTTACCAGTACCCAGAAGCCCTTACCAAAGTGGATACAGTATATGAGTAGAATGAGATGAGATCTTTGTGACATTATAGAAAAAAAGGTAAATCCTAAAATATTAGGACCTTGCTTATTTGCAAAATTGGCCTAACAGGCTTTTCTCTCACTGACATCAACCAAGAGAGACAGGTCAATACTGTGTTGTATAGAGAGCTTTCGTATTGAGATACTGACAAATTAAGCCCGTACCTAGTGAGGAAGCTGGCCATGGAACTAGTGTGATTGCATGCACGATGAAACATATGCAAGCAAAACTCACAACAGCAATGACCATTGTGCAAAAATGAAAAGTTCGACTATCATAAGGCTAATTGTAATTTGTTTCTCTGACACAGCATAAACAGATTTCTTCCATTTCCAGCAGCGCATTTTATTTTTCCTACACCTACTTTCATGTGATTACTCAAACTTTCCTTCCTCCTGACGACCCAGAGAAGCCCACGTCGCGGGAAGAAGGTTCATGGAGCAGACCATAGCCAAGTATTTCAGCAATCCCGATGGTTCCACCAAACTCTACGTAGGACGGGAAAGTATCCTGCCAGGGATCTCAGCCTGGCCCTTGCCTCATGACGCCCCCTACAGACCACAGATTGATCGGCTCATGATGTCCGTTATTGAGGTAATTTGAGCATATGAGAGAGAGAGAGAGAAAAAATCCTTTTATCTGTTGGAACAAAGGTTACGTTCCCTGTTATGCTTATGTAATTGATAGCTTACATTATAAATCATATGCTGTCATACATACATACGCAAACTACGCATCCATATACACTAACACTAAGGGATACTGAAAAATACATTCAAACAATGTACAGTATCTACACAAATCAGCCTAATCAGCTTACCCACTCACCAATCCACTTGCTCGATTATCTCACGAAGGCAGGCCTCTACGAGCACTGGAGCAGAACCATCCTGAGACTGGCGCAGGGAGAGAGCAGAAAACGAGCCCGCGAGTACCGCGAACAACAGCAGAAGGAGAAGACGAAGAACTCCGTCTCGGTCAACGAGAACGAAATGGACGATCCCAATGAAGACGACAACCAGGCTTCTAGACCTAGTCAGGCGCTGACGGTGGTCCACATGCAAGGTCCTCTAATGCTACTGCTCTTGGGACTCGTAGCTGGAGGAATTTGCTTTTGCTTGGAGGTCGTTGCTCGGCATCTCGTTTCCAGGGGTTAGCTTTCGTTCAAAGATTGATTTTTCATGCGTGTGCGGTTCGCTTTTTTTTTCAGGAAATTTACGTAAAACGATGCTCTTTTGTTTATATAAATAGTGTGATATCTGCTCTGTTAAATACCAATAAAAATATTTCTGATTCATCCAATCTTCAGCCATATAAAATTGTATAATAACAACTGAATAGCTGTATATGAAAACAATTGTTTGCCAAATTATAAAAACGAAAGCCAAAGCTTATTAGTGATTAAGGTAACTGACAATATTTGCGTCACTTAAAAATATATATCTTCATCCATATATGACTTTTTGTTACTTCAACCTGAAAGTTAGTGCTTTGCTTTTTTCCTACTATTCTTCTTATATATACACATTATTTGGAATAAGTTTGAGAAAATATGATAAAGTATACCCATTAAATCTCGAGGCCAGTTGAAAAAGAAAACGAATTTTTATTACTATAGAAAACGACACGATCAGTGATTTTATGATAAACTCTTCTAATTACCATCATCTAACTATAAGACTTGAAAAACATTGTTTTAACATAAAGCATTTGTGCTCGTATATGAGGATTAGCATTAAATCAGCCCAGATGAACTTAAAACCCAACACAACCTTAACAATCGAAGAGCACATACCTGTTTAAAATGAGGTTCATACTGAATTTTACTTAGTTATCAGAAAATACTTCTGTCACTTGGTGTATCCTACGTATTAGAGGATTTGTAAATATATCTCCAGAGTTTTAAAACATCCTCAGTAGAGATCATTACAACGTTTCTTTGACCCAGAATTAAATACTTCACATGGTATTCTTCGGAACCTTTTTTATTTAGCCTTTTCAGTCGTCTAACTTTTGAGTACAACTCAAATAGGATTTGTTTTCCTCTCTCTTATGCAAATGAAGCAGAACTCTGAAACTGATAGGTGACTGTACAGTCTGTATGGCATTAAAATTGAACTCTAGCGATATCAATAGCATCGTTAGGATTAACGAAACATCAGTATATGCCGTAAAATTCTTTGTTCATATTTATATATATATACTGCTTATATTATCATTTAAAAATTTTCCTATACTCACGCAACCAAACTCTCTCTCTCTCTCTCTCTCTCTCTCTCTCTCTCTCTCTCTCTCTCTCTCTCTCTCTCAAACCAAAATCAAGAAAAAGCAGACGTTTTCCATGAGTAATACCGCGGCTGACACCAAAATCCCAAGAACGACTATGAAGAATGCTGCCTAAAAAAAAAAAAAAAATGAAAACTCATTATTCATATAAAACTAACCGATCATAATAATGTCTTCCTTAACCATAATTTTTAACATCTCAGTGGAAATTTTATGGCAGTTAGATATTCTACACTTCCAGCACTTCCTCGTAGGCCTAATTATATCCACCCTACCTGGAGGTGAGTGATAGTGATGGCGGAGATCTTGGGCAGACCATCCGCATCCGAACGCTTCTCCGGAATTTTCCGAATCTCGTCTTTTTCCCACTTGACGTTCAGGCCCCCCTCCACCAGTTTCGTCAGGCTGTCGAAATGGTGGGAGAGAAGTTAAGTTAACTGGATGACTTTCATTCGGATATGACACGGACGTAGGGTTTATCTGATTAATGCTAACAGGATATATTTGTGTAGCTTTTGGACTTAATATTCCTTCTATGAAAGGCGGAAATTCAGTCATGCAATATTTATAAACACATTAAGAAATATATATATATATATATATATATATATATATATATATATATATTTATATATATATATATATATATATATATATATATATATATATACAATATATATATATGTATATATATATATATATATATATATATGTATATATATATATATATATATATATATATATATACAATATATATATGTATATATATATATATATATATATATATATATATATATATATATATATATATATATATATATATATATGATTCAGTAAACACACAACAACCACACCACATTCATAATTAAAGAAAAAGTCTGGCATAAAAAAAATACTAGGGTAAGAAATGAGTAAATATACATGTGATAAAAAGTCATCATAAGTGAAAGGATGAACAAAAGCCTTTAACTTTTAGAATGAAAGGGACTTGAGGTCTAAGCAGCACAAGAATGCACTGTTTGGCAACCTCCTGAAGGAAGAGATGCCAGGATTATATGTCGCATAAAAAAAGGACGGAAAGGCGACCCACTCACACTCGATTGAAGCTCTGGACATAAGGAGCCCCTGGCGGGCAGGCGATGGCAGCATCCTGAGGGAAAAATGTCTCCTTCCCGAAGTGGAACTTGTTACTTCCGTATTTCTTAGCGATGGCGTCTCCCAAGACAGCTGGACCCATGTAGATGAATTTCCTTTCCAAGACCTTTACGCGTGGATGGAAGAAGAAAGAAGAAGAAGAAGAAGAAGAAGAAGAAGAAGAAGAAGACTGAGGTCATTGTTGTTAAGAAGAATGAAATCAATTTGTCAATTCAGTTTTGTTTTTTGTTATGAGACTTCGGGGAATATACACCATTTTTAATTATTCCCATAACTGCTATTCAGCCAAATAAATGAACATTTTGTATATTGTCTCCCTTGCACCTGCTTGCAAACTAATCACCATTCCCCATGAAAATATCTATGCAGTTCCATTTGTCATCCAAATAGAAAGGAAGGTTTCAAGAACGCAGAAACTCCAAGAGCAAGATACTGCAATTTACCTATTATTTATTTTGAAAAATTATGAGATTTTACTATTTTTAATCGTGTGAAAGACGTTAGAGGAGGCAAGAGAGTGTTTTACTGTGCCTATAGAGTACCAGTGCCACACATCTCTCCTCTGAAATCAAGAGCGAACGAAAAGGAGAATTCAAAAGAACTGTATTTTTATACTTACTCTTGCTATTCCCGTTGCTGGTCCGTCTACGAAGCTTTTGGACCTGTCTTCGTGGTTAAAAAGCTTCCATGTGTCCTTGTAGATGCCAAAAGTCGCATCCTGAAATTCATTGAAAAAGTCAAAGGCATATCATAAAAGAAATTATTAATGAGACAGAAAATCATACGAGGAAAGGAAGAGGTGGATATAAGATGGAAAAATTGAATTCCAACGTAAATTGTACAGATAATGTTAACGTGAACTTAGAAATAAGAAGCATTATTCTAAAGGAAAATACATACAGCAGAGAAAGCATAAACTATTTACTTGGAGATGTTATATCCTGTAGAGTTGAACTCTCTCTCTCTCTCTCTCTCTCTCTCTCTCTCTCTCTGTTCTAAAGGGAAATGTATATAGAAGTAAAAGCAAAAACTATTTACTTGGAGCTGTTATCTCTCTCTCTCTCTCTCTCTCTCTCTCTCTCTCTCTCTCTGTTCTAAAGGGAAATGTATGCAGAAGTAAAATCAAAAATTATTTACTTGGAGATGTTATATCCTGTAGAGTTGACCTCTCTCTCTCTCTCTCTCTCTCTCTCTCTCTCTCTCTCTCTCTCTCTCTCTCTCTCTCTCTCTCTCTCTCTGTTCTAAAGGGAAATGTATGCAGAAGTAAAAGCAAAACTATTTACTTGGAGATGTTATATCCTGTAGAGTTGACCTCTCTCTCTCTCTCTCTCTCTCTCTCTCTCTCTCTCTCTCTCTCTCTCTCTGTTCTAAGGGAAATGTATACAGAAGTAAAAGCAAAAAGGATTTACTTGAAGATCCTCTCTCTCTCTCTCTCTCTCTCTCTCTCTCTCTCTCTCTCTCTCTCTCTCTCTCTCTCTCTCTCATTCAGTTTTACTTGGAAGAATCTGGTCACTGAATAATGGTTCCACCTGCTGACTGATTTTTTTTTTAAAGTTACTGTCAGTACCTGGCATTCCTTTACCCATGCTCAAGAAGAATAGAAAATATCCTTAACGTTCTTCTATTTCATATCTCACCCTAAACAGATATTCGTTGGTGGAGTCAGCCATGACGCCAATGGTAAAACCATCTTTCACCGCTCTGGGCAAGTCCTCCAGAGATTCGACGGGTTTTTCGTACGACGGAACAGCCAGCACAGCTGTCAGCATCCCTGAGTACAAGGCTGAAATATTTTATATACTTGAGTATTTCACCAAAATCATAAATCTTCATGGAGAGGAGTTTGCTGAAAGGTTTAGGATTATTATTGTTTATAATAAACATCCACAATTGTAAGTAAAAACATATTACTACGTTTATTTCACATAGTAATATATTTTTAGTATATAATTGTGGATTTTTATTACACATATTGTTTTTCCCGAAATTGTGAATCTCTTAGCATGATGATTATTATTATTATTATTATTATTATTATTATTATTATTTATTATTATTATTATTATTATTATTATTATTATTCAGAAGATGAAACCTATTCATAAGGAACAAGCCCACCACAGGGGCCACTGACTTGAAATTCAAGCTTCCAAAGAATATTAAGGTGTTCATTAAGAAGAATTAAGAGGAGGTAAAGGAAAATACAGAAAGAAGAGATCTCACCTATTAAAAAAGAAAAAATTAATAAATCAATAAAATTTTATGAAATATTTCTTATTAGAGTAATAAATTATATAACAACTCAGAGCTAAAATTAATTTTAAGCAGGTAGTTTAATAAGAGACTGATGATCATTTCTAATATAGTTCTTACGAGGGTAATATATTACCAGTATCCTTATGATAAATTATAGGACGATTCAAAGCTGAAATTAATTTCAAACAGGTATTTAATAGGAAACTGAAATTCAAAGCCAATATCAGTAAGCAATGAAGTTTTAAGCCTGTCAAGGTGAAGGATATAATAAAAAAAAAAGTCACCCGGATAATCTCTAGCTGATATGTCGATGCTGGTCAATTTTAATATAATTCCTTATATGCCTTTATTTAGTATTAAAGTATGGTATGCTTAAAATATTATGTTAATGGGTATCAAACACGAATGTATACATATATACTGATGTACCTTTCTTAACCAATATCAACTTGAATACTTACAGAAGTTCAGTCATACCTGTTCCACGACTTTTCAACTTTGTATCATATCATATACAATTTCTTATATACCGTACCTTACTTTAGTATTAAATTATGGTCTCCATAAATGAATATAAAATGCGTATGTACAAAGATATATTGATGTACCTTTCTTGACAGATATCGCCTTTAATACTAATATAAGTTCAGTCACACTGTTCCATGACCTTTCCAACTCTTTATCATCTCATATAATTTTTCTTTTATACCTTCATTTGGTATGAAATTATGGTCTCCATGAAAAATTCTTTTAATGACTTTCAAATACGTATGTACACAGATCTGTTGATGTACCTTTCTTAACCAATATCACCTTGAATACTTATGGAAGTTCAGTCATGCTCTAATGCTATTCTCCTTGCATTTTAATACAATTTTTATCTGTTTATTAATTTATTAATTTATCTTTTAATGGCTCTTCTTTCTGTATTTCCCTTTGTTCCTAATTTCCAAATGAATAGGGTTCATCTTCTTGAATAATAATGGCCCTGCTGTGGGCTTGTTAATAATAATAATAATCTTCTAATAATAATAATAATAATAATAATAATAATAATAATAATAATAATAATAATAATAAAGTCCATGACCTTTCCAGCTTCTCATAAGCCTCACCTGACACGACGAGACAGAAGAGGTACCACGACAGAAAGATGACCTTTTCCGGCCACTTGACAGGAGTGATGCGATTGTCTTGCAAAACCAGATTACTGAATATCCCGAAGGAGTACTCTTGGGCTTTCTTGAGGCTCAGGCCTTCTTTCCCGTCGGGGTCTAAGGAGACCGAAGCCAGGTACGCCAGAGGTCCCATGACGAGGGTAGTGGCCATGATGCAGATCCAGACCTGTTTCGGAGACGACAGAAGTAATAATAATAATAATAATAATAATAATAATAATAATAATAATAATAATAATAATAATAATAATAATAATAATAATAATAATAATACGTGTCAATAAGACCAGACGTGACGTTGATTGACAAAATCAAGAAGAAAGTATCACTCTCTGATGTCGCAATACTATGGGACACCAGAGTAGATGAGAAAGAAAGAAAAAATTGATAAGTATCAAGACCTGAAAATCGAAATAAGAAGGATATGGGATATGCCAGTGGAAATTGTTCCCATAATCATAGGAACACTAGGCACGATCCCAAGATCCCTGAAAAGGAATCTGGAAAAACTAGAAGCCGAAGTAGCTCCAGGACTCATGCAGAAAAGTGTGCTACTAGAAACAGCGCACATGGTGAGAAAAGTGATGGACTCCTAAGGAGGCAGGATGCAACCCGGAACCCCAAACTATAAAAACCACCCAGTCGAATAGGATGACTGTGATAGATCAAAAAAAATAATAATAAGAAGAAGAAGAAGAAGAAGAAGAAGAAGAAGAAGAAGAAGAAGAAGAAGAAGAAGAAGAAGAAGAAGAAGATGTGAGAAGGAGAGACCAAGGTTCAATCCCACGAAGGGGAAACGAGTTGGGCCCATATCCTAAAAAAATTCATCCTGCTTCTATTGAGCTAAACAGTGAAATAGGCATCTCCTGGTAATTAAAATTCAATGAATTGCAGCCATGATGGAAAAGGGCATGGGGCAAGCAACCGCATCCCACAAAAAAACTGAACAAAGACTCACATACAGTGAAGAAATTGAATGAATACGTTTTACACATTTAAGCTGAGAATGGACACTACATAGTCTTATGACCCGGCATTTAATGACAATATTCTACTAAAATAAATTAGAATGAATAAATGCAATTTATCTTTTGAAGCTGTTGATATTAGTTCCTTTGTAACATTGCCTATTCGAACATGAGTGACTTTAGTTTGGCACTTAAAATTAACTATAATATTTGGATCATTTGGGGTAGTTTAATGCCAAGATAATAAAGTGGCTAAATTTCCTGTTAAGTTGAAAGACATTCCAATCATTGCCCAGCCCTGCCTCCAAGTGAACAATTTCTTAATAGGATAAAGAATATAGAATTTAGGCCAAAGGCCAAATGCTGGGACCTATGAGGTCATTCAGCGCTGACAAAGAAATTGACAGTCAGAAGGTTTTAAAGGTGTAACAGAAGGAAAACCTCGCAGTTACACTTTGAAACAATTGTTAAGGAGGATGGAAAGTCAGATTGAAGAGAATAAGAGCGAAGGTACAGTAAAAGTAATAAAGAAGTTGGAGTTAGGGGCCTAAGGAACACTGTAAACTGAAGAAATGCCTAAAGTGCACCACGTGAGGTACACTGATAGCACCACCTCTCTACGAGGCCAATTTCTTAAAGCAATAGAGTCACGCCTACGGCAGCGCAGATTTTTACACTCGAGCCAAAACGAACTCCTTGTGGTGGAATGTCTTCCAGTCCATCATAGATACGAGATTTATGTGAGATATGCAGTCGGAGAACATTCAATAAGAAGCAATACCTGCGAGTCGAAAGAAGACATGACTGCGAGCGCCCTGTTCTTCTGCCTGGGGGCTCTTGAGTAGATCTTCAGCAGTCCCCTGTAATATCCGATGGTGAAGTCCACGACTTCTTCCCTTTTCTCTGCAATTGGAAAGGAGGTATCAGTTGATTTATACTCCAGTGAAGAGTCTTAGTGTCATTATGGAGTGGGACATAAGATTTAGGCCAAAAGCCAAGTGCTGAAAGGGAAATTGAAAGTAAAAAGGTCTTAAAGGCGTAACAGGAGGAAAAGCTCTCATTTGCACCATGAAACAATTGCTAGGAGTGGGTCGAGGAAAGTAAGGTGGAAGGAAGAGAATATGAACGGAGGTAGAGTAAAAGGAACAATTATCACATTGGATTTACCTTAAGATCAACAGTAGTTTTATTTTTGATTTAAGGCCCAGTGAATATGAAATAATAATTTTACTATTATCATTACTACTAACTAATAAAACTGATCGCGACTACTTCTTTAACTTATACGGATAATTACAGTGTCATTGATCGTAGCCACTACCACTATATCTACCACTATAACTATAATTACAACTACTACCATTTATGGCGATGATAGTGATAGCCAGGTGTGCTTCCCGTCTCGACACCATCCCAATCATACCCGTCACTGTACCGTCAGGTTGGGGGTAGCCCCAAGCACCGTCTGAAGGACGGACCACACGGTACCTGTCACGGAGGAAGAAAAACACTGTTTAAGTTACTATTCAAATGACGCCACTGTTTAAGTGACGTCACTATTAAAGTGATCTCCCTATTAAAATGACGTCAATGTTTAAGTGATGTCACTATTAAAGTGATGTCACTGTTTAAATAACGTCACTATTTACGTCACAGTTTAAATGATGTTACTATTTGACTGATGTCACTATTTAAATAATCATCATTATCAAAATGATGTCATTATTTAAGTGATGTTACTATTTAACTGACATCACCATTTAAATGACTTCACTATTTAAGTGGCGTCACTATTCACGTGTCACTATTGAACTGACATCACTATTCAAGGCGTCACTATTTAACTGACGTCACTGTTTAAATGACGTCACTATTTAAATGATGTTACTATTCAAATGGCATCACTATTTAAGTGATATCACTGTTCTAATGACATCACTATTTAAGTGGCGTAACTGTTTGAATGACGTCACTATTTAAGTGATGTCAATATTCAAATGACGTCACTATTAAACTTATGTCACTATTCAAATGACGTTACTATTTAAATGACGTCACTATTCGATTGACGTCACTGTAAATGACGTCACTAATCAGATGACGGATTATGAGAGCATACTGGTTTCATTAACACCGAATAATTTTCTTCAAAGACCTTTTCATAAATGAGTAAAAACAAAAATAAACTCATTTTTTCTGTCTTTTTACAGACACTTAAGATAATGACTTGCGTCAAACTCAAGGTACTGTAGTAAACATAAAAAAATGGATATTAATTCAGCCCTAAACCTTATCTCCTAAAGTTGAAAAAGTACTTATAAGTTTTATAATACTTTGCTCTCTTGAGTTATAAAATCGGAGGAGCTTTCTTAGCCAGAAAACTCGGCTTAAATGTACATACATATAAATTTTTGTAGAGTAAAAGATTAATGTAAGAAGACAAAACTCGTATTTAAACGCAAATAGACGTTGTACATTCGATAAAATATAATAATAAAGTAATTCATGCCAAATCATTAACTGTAGAATTATTATTCCTCATAATTGAAAGAAACTTTTCTCAAAAATCCGGTAATTAATTATTTATTTCTTCATGTTAAGTGTAATATATCCCCTTGTTTCACTACCAGTATATAAAAAATAATTTTTAAAAATCTACAGAAACAAAGAAATCATGGAAATAAGTAATATATTTTAACTTTACCCTTCAAAAATCTTGAGAAATTAATAAGTATGAAGGTTTCTGCAAACCGGAATAATAATAATGATAAAAATAATAACTGGTCATTATTATTATTATTTATACCACATTCAAACCTGCAAGCGGGTATAAATAATAATAATAATAATAATAATAATAATAATAATAATAATAATAATAATAATAATAATATAATAATAATAATTAGTTGTGCGTCAACATATAGTTTATCTGTAGTTAATCTGCATTACACCTGGGCAAATAATAATAATAATAATAATAATAATAATAATAATAATAATAATAATAATAATAAACCACTCACGTAAAATTCAGGGCAGAACTCAGGGTATCCACTATCCTAACATCAATGCCCTCCTTGGCCTCGTAACTCCCGTCTGGGTATTGCTTCCCCAGGGCAAAGAAGGGCCAAACGTTGAGGGCCGTCACGGTCAACGTCCTCCCTCTCATGTTCTTGTAAAGGCCCAGGTCGTCTGAGGTCACCATCTGGCGGAGCCTGCGCGCGCCTTCTCGGCTGCTTTTCTCCCAGACACCTCGGTAGGCAAACCTTTGAAGTTTTATTATGTCAGTGGGGCGTTTATTTTTGCTTAAGTGATACCTTATAAATATTATTTCTTCGATTCAGTGATATGGTGGAAGTTGGAATGTATAGTTGGAATATAGAATTTAGGCCAGGATTTAGGCCAGAGGTCAAGCAAGCGCGGGGACCTAAGAGGTCATTCAGCGCTGAAAGGGAAATTGACAGCAAGAAGGTTTTGAAAGGTGTAACAGGAGGAAAAATCTCGCCTTTGCATTATGAAAAAACTGTTAGAGAGGGTGGAAAGTCAGAATATGAAAAGAGGTACAGTAAAAGGAATGAAAGGGGTTGCAGCTAGGGGCCGAAGGAACGCTGCAAAGAACCCTAAGTAATGCCTACAGTGCACCGCGTGATGTTCGCTAACGGCACTACCTTGTACTTTATCTTCACTATTTTCTGGATCACTTTACCTTACTGTCCAACCGCTCTAAATCCCTCTTTTCAATGTCTAGAGCTCTGAATAGCTGAGAGTACCCCAGTGCTTGGCTTGCCAGCCTAGATTCCATAAAATCATGAATCCATCAATCAATCAGTAATCAGATTAGGGAATAAATCGCCAAAGATTAAATCCACTTACCCTATGGTACCACGGAAGGTCAGACGGGAAGTAAACACCGAAAGGTGTCCCGCTGAATTTCGAGTCAAGATGGCCACCTGGGTACCTTCGTTCAGGATCCCATCAAGCCCCGCCATCACTCCGTCCCTTTCTGTTTCTCCCTCCATCATCAAGATCCATCTCACCCAGTGGCTCTCCAGATGTAGATTTCGGATCTAGGGAGAGTTTTTGAAGCTATGTAATAAATACATATGTGTGCATGTAGATGTGTCTATAGAAGGTGCCTCAAATGGCTAACAGCGTTGAAAAGATGAAGAAGAGTGGTTCTAGGTGGTTTGGACAAGTTGAGAGAATGGAAAATGATGAGTAGATGAAAGGTGTGTGTAGTTCGGAATAGCTGCAAGAAGCGTAGAGCTTGAGAATGCAAATGCATACAGTGGCTGGCTGGATGGAATGGAAGAGGTTTTGGAATGGTGAGGTCTAAATATCCAGAAAGTAAAAGGGTGTATTACCTACATGGAAGAGCTAGCGATAAAAAATGAGGTGTACAAATGGAAAAGCCTCAGTACCCAGAGAGGGCAAGAGTTCATTTAACATATATGTGAAACCCAGAGAGGGAGAGTGTTCATAGGATGAATAAGGTAAGGAGCTGGAATCGAGAAGCCCCAATTTGCAGGAAATGAAAGAGTGCTTGCAATACAGAAGTGTGACATAGTGACAGAGAGACTGTTTACAGGGTGCATTAGATGAGGTGCTCTGGGGATTCTCCAGTGTCCAAAAAGTGCTAGGTCAGAGATAGATAGAGACACTGTTGACAAGATGAATTAGATAATGGAGAAGTCCCATTATCTAATTCAGAGTCAATGAAAATGTTAATAAGATGGATTTAAATGAGGTGCTGAAATGATATTTGGTGAGACGAGTGTATAGTTAGATGTGCGTACAAGATAGAGTGAATGACAGCATGTGTGTGTGTGTGTGTGTGTAAATGCACTGCTGATGATCCCATATATATATATATATATATATATATATATATATATATATATATATATATATATATATATATATATATATATACATACATATATATATATACATACATACATATATATATGTATATATATATATATATATATATATATATATATATATATATATATATATATATATATATATATGGAAATCAATACTAAGAAATTCCCCAAAGCTGCTGATAGAGAACTTGCAAGAGTTAGCTTATACAGACCCCCTTCCGTTTTCATCCTTTGATACATCTGTAACTTGAAAAAGCGAGTCTGTGTTTTTAATTGAAAGTCTACTTTTGCCTTTAAGTTTGTTTATACATTTAAATTCTTGTTTTTAGGTATATCTTTAGACATAGGCTATATTCTGACACATCAATTGTACCATAAAACAAGTATAAATGCGCCGAAGAAACTTTGGCGCAATCGAGTTTTCTATACAGCCGCTACAGCGTATAATCAAGGCCACCGAAAATGGATCTATCTTTCGATGGTCTCGGTATAATGCTGTATGAGCCGTGGCCCATGAAACTTTAACCACTGCCCGGTGGTGGCCTGTCCTATATCGTTGCCAGAAGCACGATTATGGCTGACTTTAACCTTTAAAATAATATAAAAAAACTTCTGAGGCTAGAGGGCTGCAATTTGGTAAGTTTGACGATTGGAGGGTGGATGATCAACATAACAATTTGCAGCCCTCTAGCCTCAATAGTTTTTAAGATCTGAGGGCGGGCAGAAAAAGCGCGGACAGAAAAGGTGTGGACAGAATAAAGTGCGGACAGAAAACAGTATGGACAGAATAAAGTGCGGACAGAAAAGTGTGGACAGAATAAAGTGCGAACGAAAAAAAAGTGTGGACGGAATAAAGTGCGGACGGACAGACAAAGCCGGCACAATATTTTTCTTTTACAGATGACTAAAAATAAACTGACACATTTCTTGACGAATGACTTCACAAAACTCAAATCACATATGCAAGTGACGCGAAATTACCTTTTGGAAAACATCCAAGATGTTCTGGGGGGAGCAGAGCGTCAGCAAAAACGTCACTCCTGACGACGAAGGCTTCAACAACTGACGTAACAACATCGCTCGCTCGTATCGGAACATCGTCAGCCCAGCTGGCATCTTCTTGAAGACGGTGCTCGTAGTTTCTGGTTTTGGGGAATGGGTGTCCATTTTTAAGAAAGTCTGAATTGGGTGTGCACTTTTAGAAAGAAATACTACTGTAGTTAACGTAAAAATTTGAGGGTCTAAATTGGGTGCGCACTTTTAGAAAGAAATACTACTGTAGTTAACGTAAAATATTTGAGGATATTCCAGAGTATACATACACAACCTGTTAGAATAAAATAGAATATAAGATTTAGGCTTAAAGACCGAGCGCTGGAACCTATGAGGTCATTTAGCGCTGAAACGGAAACTGAGAGTAAAGAAGGTTTAAAAGGTGTAATGGGAGGAAAACCTCGCAGTTGCACTCCGAAACAATTGTCAGGAGAGAGTGGATAGTAAGATGGAAGAAAGAGAACGTGAATGGGGTACAGAAAAAGTAAGGAAAGGGGTTGCAGCTAGGGACCGAAGGGACGCTGCAACGAACCTAAAGTAATGCCTTACAGTTCAACGTGTGAGGTGCACTGACGGCGCTAGCCCCCTACGGGTTAGACACAACTTGGTTCTTTTAATTACTTTCAGCATTAACCTTTTTTGTCGCATTTTTATATGACTGACAATGGAAATTCGAGTTGCAAATGTATGGCTGTGCCTTTATAGATGGGAATCTTTACGTTTGATATTTTTTACTTTTATTTCTAACTTAAAAGGCGTATGCGTATGTGATATTTATGCCCACGTCTACATGGAATGTATTAAATGCGTGAATGTGTTATCCAAATGACTATTGGTTTACTTAAGGTATTTCAAACTGGAAAGACGGAAAAAATATATATAGGTATTACTCATAAAAAAACGCTAATTGTACTTCTATCTTTACTGAATATACCCACCGGAAGGTTCAAGTTGCTAAGTATGCTAGAATAACAGTCAGAATAAAAGTAATATGATTCATACAAATAAATGGCAGTCGTTTTTACACTGTTCCTAATCTAAGAAACAATGACGATTAAAATAGTATTATCGATTTGTTATAGGTTAAAAAGATGCTGAATATTCTAGATAAAGGCCCTGTGTTTTTTCTTATTACTAAAAGCATTTCAAGCTATACACACACACACACACGCACACATAGGCCTATAGTCACCGTCACCTAAAATCGAGATGAATTCGTACCTGTTTTGACGAACTGGCGTATTCCCCTTTTTTTTAAGTTTTGAATTTTCCAGTCAAAGTGTCTCAGTTTTCGATACTCTATAACACACCAAAATTTCAGCCGTCTGCGTTGTCAGATTTTCCAACAAAATTTCCACAAAAGAGGAGCTAATTAGAAGCTCTCTATGATATCAAATTTCTCTTAAGCCTATTTTCTCAGAACGAGAGAAAAAATTGTCATACCTTCATGCTGTTCGTCGTAGAGAATTTGGAAGTGAACAGCCGGATCCTTGCTCAACTCTTCGATTATCGTTTGAATGTCGGTCGATAAAGTTTCACTGCAAAGAATAATTAATGACTGTTGTTAGTGCAAAAAATAAATCTAGACTCAGATCCAGACAGTGAAATCCAGTCAACTGTTCTCAGGAAGAAGTTTCGAAGCTTTCCTTTGGTAATGATGTTATCAGAGTAATGTTCGCAGAGGGAAGGACTGTCAGTTGTAACAAAATGCTTCTTGATAGGTCTTGAAAATATATATTCTATTCGTTTTACAATCTATCGTTTAATTTGGGACAAAGGAAGAGGGATCTTCCAGAACTAATATACCTCTGTTTATACAGGAATCATGATTTACTTAGAACCACAAGCAGAAATTTTATATACTGCTATGACTATCATTTTCTGACTTAGAAACTCTGTTACAAAATCATGCATCTTCCCTTTTCTCTCTCTCTCTCTCTCTCTCTCTCTCTCTCTCTCTCTCTCTCTCTCTCTCTCTCTCTCTCTCCACATCCTCACAATAAAGTAAATTTCACCTTGGATCCTTCTGAGTGGTTGATAATTCCTGGCTGTTATTAACGGAGATCTTGGCCAGTACAGTATTTACGCAGTCCACAGAGTCAAGAAGCGAAGTCAGGAAGATCACTGTTAAGAAATGTTTAAAAAAATATATATTAAAATCTCTATGAATTTAAATACAGTAACACCTCAACTTAGCGGACTTCCGTACTTATCGAACGGAATACAGAATATAGAATTTAGGCCACAGGCCAGGCACTGAGACCCATCCAGCGCTGAAACGGAAATTGACAGTAAAAGGTCTGAAAGGTGTAACAGGAGAAAAAAAACTCGCAGTTGCACTATGAATCAACTGTTAGGAGAGGGTGGAAAGTAAGATGGAAAAAAGAGAATACGAAAGGAGGTACAGTAAAAGGAACGAAAGGGGTTGCAGCTAGGGGCCGAAGGCACGCTGCAAAGAACCTTAAGTAATGCCTACAGTGCACCACATGAGGTGCACTGACGGCCCTACCGCATTTTGATTATTTCTACCTGTGCCACCATTCTGGATGTGACAATTTTTAAACATATCTCTTGAATGGAATTTTAAGTGTGAGGTACAGGTTGGTAATTTGGGAACTGTGTGGAATTGCTGTTAAATTTATATCTAGAAAATGTTCAAGCGCAGGTTATGGTAGAGAGCATTAGTTACTTTGTTACTTATCGGAAAGGCCAGACCTCGAAACTGTCCGTTAAGTTCACGTATTACTTCAAGACATTCTACGTAACTGTGTGATTAGATAAGCTAAGGCGCATTGATAGAGAAGTACTACAGTTACCTTGCTTTGATTTTTAGAACTGTATGAGATGCTCTTAATAGTTAATCTCTGTTAAGACTCTTTTGCGCCTGTTGTAGGTCAAGAGTCATAAAGACGTTGATTCTAAGTGCACTGAACCATTAATACATTTTAATATATTTTTTCATCTATGTAAGATCATCCATGTTAACTTTCCGATATATCTGGCGTCACATTGTGACCTGAAGATGTGTAAAATACACGAAAGTACTTGGCTTTAGCTGATAATTCAACTGAGTGCATATTTGTGATGAATAAAATATATATAATATATATATATATATATATATATATATATATATATATATATATATATATATATATATATATATATATATATATATATAAATTATATACATACATATAATTTATTCATACTTAACTTACCAATGCGAAGGTAGATGCCGATGTTCATGTCGGTGTTTCAATTACTTCTGGTACCTGTAGTGAAGAAACTATAGGATTTTATTTGCATTAGATCAAACTGAATTACTTCCCTGAAGTCAAATTTTTCACTTAAACATACCAAGTCAGATACACACAACACACACACACACACACACACACACACACATATATATATATATATATATATATATATATATATATATATATATATATATATATATATATATATATATATATATACACGCTTATGCACACTTGCGTGTGTACGTATGTACTTGCGTGTATTTTGTATTAACATCTATATGAAAATAGGTAAATGAGCGTTCTCTACAGTAAATACAGTATAAACGCTCAAAACGCCATCAAACTTTAAAGCTGTGTAGAGTCCAATTAAAATAAATATTATTTGATTAACACCCGCAACGAACCATAATGTATTCAAAAATAAGAAAAAACTTGGAAGTTCAGCTGCCGTTATTTCAGTAGTAAGTATCATCACTGTTATCGCAGCTTTCTCTCTTTTTACATCGTCATTGCACTTCAGTTATTTTTGCTTTTATTGGATTTTCTTCTTTATATTCCGTTTCATATTCTGTGCGAAAACGAGGTAACTGAATGTTACTAAAATCGATTACCATTTCTTACCAATCAAAGGCAAGAAGAAAAAATAGATTCCAAATATATAGACATTTAATAACCCTTAAATAAATCGATGCTATAAAATGTTTACAGTAAGAAGAATAGAATAATTTTGAGAGTAACAAAAACAGAGCGAATTCGGGCTCAAATAATAAACAATGTCCAAAGTAATCCAAATTCTTCTTAAAGTACGACTTCTCCATCCCATAATTAAGAATGCCTCTCTGAAGTGGTGTCAGTAATGGAATAAACAAAAACTGTTAAAATTAAGAGCCTGTGTTGACTGAGTGCGTTTTGTATCATATTACTGGAGTATTATCATTATTATTCTTATAAAAATTATTATTATTATTATTATTATTATTATTATTATTATTATTATTATTATTATTATTATTATTATTATTGCAAGCCAAGCTGCAACCCTATCTGGAAAGCTACAAGCTCAGTAACCCCAACAGGGAGAGCAAACTTATACAGAAAAGGCAATTGAGAATTAAGGAATGAACTATGGAAGAGAAATAACAGGGAAAAACAAACACGTCAGCTAACAGGGAAGAGTAAAGAAGTCAAAAAACACGGCAAAACAAATTGGATAAGCAACAAGGCAAAATAGATAAGAAAAAAAAATCTTTGAAAGGAAACTCTGGTCAGCCTGTACACCCCATAGTCTATTATTTTATTTGTCTTATTTACATTAATGTTATTTATATGCAGAGCATTGTCATTACTGTTTGGTTTATAAACAGAACCAACAAACATGAGAAAGGCTCCAAGGTCGAACAATAACAGGGGTCATCTATCAACATTAACACGCGAAAAGGCTCTTATAAAGGTAAACATACCTTCCAGTATTCTTCTTCTACTTCCAAGAGACTTGTTGACCCAAGTAATCCGCAATGAATAAACCAATCAGTCTTCCCATAGACGCGTTCTCCGCATATCCCGCGGAGCAGAATGGTTCTCTCCCGACCAGCAGACGCAGACTGAGTGATCTGTTGGCCCACAACAGACCAGAGCGTCCTTTAATCCCATTCTTGGCCAGCTCGTACCTTCCTACTCGTCCATATTCCATGAGAAAGTGCCTCTTCTGGATTAGGAGACCTGTCAGTTCTCCGTGGCAATTTCATGACACGTCAGAGCGTCTCAGAAAGCATCGCTGATGAATTTTCTTCAAGTTACTTAATCGCATATTGATTGCTGGTTTAGTTATTTGAACATACCTTTGAATCAGAGCTATGTCGAATGCAATGCAAAATTATTCAGCAATATAAAGCTATGAGGGTCAACAAAACAAGTCTGTAAAGGCTAAATTAAAAGGATAATTCAAAGAAAAAGAGCTTTAGATTTCGAAGGAATGTCAAAGACCACTTTTTTCGAATTTCAATTAATCTCAAGATTGCATTTCTATTGAAAAA
>NC_089765.1:19953820-19991320 GCF_040412425.1 Macrobrachium rosenbergii | reverse complement strand
CATAATAAGACTAAGTTCATAATAATAGGACGAAGTTCAATTTACAGTAAAATAGCACCTACAGGTTGAACTGAAAGAACTTTGTTGAACGTCATATTAAAACAAATCGTTTACGTATTTGCGGACAGAAATTACAATAATAATTTCAAAACAATAATATTACAAGAAACTGTATGGAGGATATATATTGGAATATCAAATTTAGACCAGAAGTTGAGCACTAGGACCTATTAGATCATTCTGCGCTGAAACGGAAATTGACAGTAAGAAGGTTTGAAAGGTGTAACAAGAGGAAAACCTCGCAGTTGCACTATGAATCAGTTGTTAGGAGAAGGTGAAAAGTAAGATGGAAGAAAGAGAAAATGAACGGAGGTACAGTAAAAGGAAAGAAAAAGGTTGCAGCTAGGGGCCGAAAGGACACTACAAAGAACCTTAAGTAATGCTCTATCAATCTTTATTGGCCAACAGTTGGAACCAATTAAACAACCTTTAAGATTAAAAGCAGAATTGTTTCACGTTGTCATCGAGGTTCTACAATCTTCGGATTAAGTTTCCTTTCATTATTTCCTAACCTTTTCATTCAGAAAGATCCTAAATAGCCTAGAGTTCACACTGAAACACTCTTTTCCTTCTCATTTACTTATTCATTTAGCTATCATTATTATTTTATTATTTTTAAACATACATTTTCTTTTTTAAATGATATTATACCAGCCCCAGGAAGCATAAACGTACCGACTTCAACAACAACAGACCAATATTCTTGGGTCACTGAGATGATACTCTTTAAGCTCTTAAATAATGGTCTCTTATCTACACACTGCAGCAGGTATGCTCACAGAAAGCAATTTTAATGTCCTGTATCATATATCATTCATAAATAGGTGACCAGCAGCAGCGAGATGAAGTTTTTCAGAAAACTACAATACATGACGTTCCGCAAGGCAGCCCGCTGGAACCCTTATCATTTTTAGTTTTACTATGTACGTAATGACCTTTTAGAGTTAATCTTTTCTCCGTAGTACAAATAAAGGCATCTGCTAAATTTAGCAAAGATCAATTTATCACCAGGTTGTCCTTCAGCAGAATACAAGATTAACGCCAGCATAGGCCGATCTTGTACCGTGTTCCTAAATACAAAAACTGGCATCAATGACACCAATGTTACTGACCAAAGAAGGTTGCCAGAGGAAAACAATTCCATAAGCAATGCAGCTCAAAGTGCCAAACTGAATTTATGTTTCAAATGTGGCAAGTTACATAAACTTCAGGAACATTAAACTAAATAAACTGTGAATCCAGTTGCGTCTTAGAATGAATACAAGCTGACAGTCGTTATACATACATACATACGTGTAAACATATTATATATATATATATATATATATATATATATATATATATATATATATATATATATATATATATATAGAGAGAGAGAGAGAGAGAGAGAGAGAGAGCGACTTATCTCAGTTCCCGTAAAAATGTCAAGAGGCAAACAATCCTTATCGATATTTATTATCACCAGAATGGACGTCACAGGAGAGTAACGAATCTAGGTCCTTGCATAAGGAGAAGAAGCCGTATCTTGAGACGCCCACAGTGAAAGATTAGAACGAGATAAGAGGAAGGAGAGACCTGTCATTCAGACGTGTAAGATAAAGGCCAACCGACTCTGCGTTCTTGGAAATTTGACTTATGCATAATTCGACGAAGCGTTGGCCTCGGATCTTTCATAGATAGTGACCCCCAAGGGATTTCAGGGGTTGTTAACTAGGACTAATATTTCTTGGGGGTCATTATCTTTATGATATTTACAGTCTTTTGTTTATGTTTTTACGGTGATCCCCAACGAGCTTCTACTAAACACGACGCAAAGGTGGATACATACCGGGTTAAAACCCTTGGGGTCACTATCTAGGAAAGATCCTAAAACTTTACAAAGAATGAAGAGAATACTTCAATACTAAAGACAGCGTTTTTTAGGCTTCATGATAAATGACCTATTTCGCTGAAAGAATATGATAATTGCACTTTCTAGTGTGAAATTTGCAATAAGAATATTACTGATAACAATTCTCAAATTCCTACCTCCGTTTTATAAAATTCTAGAAGAGAACCTTATCATAAATGTGTTAAGATCACCTATGATAAAATCATGTGGGAGCAATCCTTTAAAATCCATTGTGTTTCTGTAGACTTTAGCAGGAATCAGGTACTTGACAGATAGTGGAGAGAGAGAGAGAGAGAGAGAGAGAGAGAGAGAGAGAGAGAGAGAGAGAGAGAGAGAGACTGCCTACCTAGAGAAAGAAAGATAAAGATGGATTTTGACTAACCAGCTTAATCCTCCAACAAAATTTCTCAAGAGAGAGAGAGAGAGAGAGAGAGAGAGAGAGAGAGAGAGAGAGAGAGAGAGAGAGAGAGAGACTCAGCCTGTCTAGAGAAAGATGGAGTTTGACTAGCCAATCTAATCCTCCAACAAAATTTCTCAAGAGAGAGAGAGAGAGAGAGACTCAGTCTATAGAGAGAAAAATGGAATTTAATTAGTCAATTTAATCCTCCAGCAAAATTTCTCAAGAGAGAGAGAGAGAGAGAGAGAGAGAGAGAGAGAGAGAGAGAGAGAGAGAGAGAGAGAGAGAGAGAGACTCTACCCATCTAGATAAAAATGGATTTCAACTAGCCAATTTAATCCACCGGCAAAATTTCTAAAATCTGCAAAAGCTCTTTAGCCCCCAGTTTTTCATTCCTGTCAAATTATCTCGTCATGCAAATCTACTTTAAGATGCAGCATTACTTATCTTATCTCTTTCCGGCTTCGCAATATCGACCGGGTTTATTGCGAGTTTTAATTTGAAAGTTAAACCTCTCGGGGAACCGTGTTTAAGACTACTGACGAGTTGCAGCAGTCATTTACAGAAAACGTATAGACTAAAACCTTAATTTCTCACTAAATGCAGTAGTATCAGCGACAGTCCAAATCTGCCTCTTTTAGTTCTGATTATCAACATCATAATAATTTTTGTTAGATTATTATCATCATTTACAAACATCTCACAATCGCACGAGTCACTAAAATGGTAAAGAAATCTAGACTGAAGTGAGTATAAATATATATTATAAACATATATTTATACAATGACACCACTGAGGATTTCTTCACCATTATTATTATTATTTTTATTATTATTATTATTATTATTATTATTATTATTATTATTATTATTATTATTATTATTATTATTATTGACGCTTTCGAGCGAAGCCTGTTTGTTTTTCAGATCTGTTCTCAGAACAGTGTAAATATACATTAAAATATATATATTTACACAAACACCACTGAGGGTTTCCTCACCATTATTATTATTATTATTATTATTATTATTATTATTATTATTATTATTATTATTATTATTATTATTATTATTATCGAACGAAGCTAATTTGTTTTTCGGATCCATTTCCCAGAGAAATGTAAAAATATATTATAATATATATTTACACTGACAACACTGAGATCTATCACCATTATTTTTATTATTATTATTATTATTATTATTATTATTATTATTATTATTATTATTATTATTATTATTATTACCGAACGAAGCCTATTTCTTTTTCGGATCCATTTCCCAGAGAAATGTAAATACATATATACACTGACACCAAAGTGGAATTATTATTATTATTATTATTATTATTATTATTATTATTATTATTATTATTATTATTATTATTATTATTGAACAAAGCCTATTTGTCTTTCAGATCCATTTCCCAGAGAAATGTAAATATTTACTATAATATATTTTTACACTGACACCAAGGTGGGATTCTTCGCCATTATTACTATTATTATTTATTATTATTATCATTATTATTATTATTATTATTATTATTATTATTATTATTATTATTATTATTATTATTATTATCAGTGACAATTTTAAAACGAAGCCATTCGTTTTTCCAGATCCGTTTCCCAGAGTAACTAACTTTCCTCTTCTCTTCCAGGAAGATTTGTGGCAATGCTGATTAGGGGAATCTGCCTTCTGGCAACGGTTGCCTATGCAGTTTGCCAAGTGGCAACAGAAACTGGTAAGTAATCACCCAGACCAGTTTATTTATTGATTTATTTTTTTTATTTTTTAATAAATGAGATCTCCTCTTTTTATATTTCCCTTAACCTTCTCTTAATTCTTCTTACTGAACACCACATTCTTTGGAAGTTTGAATTTCAAGTCAATGGTTCCCGTGGTGGGCTTGTTCCATAAATAATAATAATAATAATAATAATAATAATAATAATAATAATAATAATAATAATAATAATAATAATAATAATAATAACATATTCATTGGAAGCTTGAATTTCAGTTCAATTGTCCATGTTATGGGCTTGCTCATTATGAATGGAGTTCATCTCCTGAAGAATGAATATAATAATAAAACTAATTCTCTCCAAAAGAAATGCTTTGAAAGAAGCGTATGGTCTCAGTTTCACGACTGTGAGGATTAACTGCCAACATGGTACATTGTCGCGTAGAGAACGTACCATTGAAAGTTGACGAAAACAGGAAGTTGAGAGCATTGAACGGTAAACAGGAACATGTTTACTAGTCTATATATAGCATACACACACTGCATATATATATATATATATATATATATATATATATATATATATATATATATATACTGTATATATATACATATATATATTTATATATAGTATATATATAAATATATTTATATATTATATAAATATATATATATAATAAATATATATATATATATATATATATATATATATATATATATATATATATTGTATATATAAATATATTGTGCTGAATTCAATTCCATCGACGTCTCCAACTTTCTAGACACAAAGTCCACCACGTCTCTGAACATCGTAGAGATAAGACAGGTGACGAGACAGGACGACCCCAGCGGGAAAACCCACAACCTCAGGGTGATTGTCTCGCCCTATGACCCTCTGCCCGGCATCGTCGAATGGAGCCTAGTCCTCAGGAGGAACGACCAGGTATCCACCACGTACGTGACAAAAGCCGATGGACAGGACCCCACATCGCAGACTGAGCTCATTTTCGAGGGGAACCTGGTCGAATCTGATTTCATAGGCCTCATTGCCAAGGATGCCACGGGTCTTGCTGGGAATTGTATGCTGGCTGTCCATATCAGAGGTGAGTAAGTCTAGGGAGGTGAAAGGTATTTTGATTCTCTATTTTTGCATTAAAAAAATAACACATAACTAAACCGACTGCCTGGGGGTTCTAATAATATAATGCAGTTCCAATGTAATCTCTAGCAAGTGCTGCAAACCGAATTTGGAACCATACCCATTTTTTATTTAAAATATACTTTATTTTTATTCATCACTTACTTTCTTACTTGTTTCGCCTTCATCCCCATACTGTCCCTCCATTCAGTGAAACTGCCCTGGAACGTTTATGTCCTCAAAACTTTTTCCACCAGAATGTGTGCTCTTCCTGCTCATTATAATAATAAAAGTTTTTACCTTCTGTAAGATCTGAAGTCAGATGTAGCGTGGGTAGGTGACTACAAGTCTGGCAAAGCTGCCTCTTTGAGAGTGACACCAGGAGAACTCGTGAAAGAAGTTAAGGTGGATCATCACTTGTGCGAGTACAGCCAAAGCCCCTGCTACTACATTACACCCAGTCCTCTGCCAACCAGCTTTGAGAGGTGTTACTATCCTATGCCCGAGTTTAAACTATGTGACGATAGAGTGATATCGTACAATGGTAGGTGAAATGTCACCGAATGATTGTTCAGTAACAATCTTTAGTTGATCTTGTAAATATGTACATTCCAGAGATTTTCATCTAAGATAAATCAAAGGCTACTTTGATATTGTATGAACTACACAGATCCAGAATGAGATAAATTCTTTTCTAAAACATTTTCAAAATGCATGAAATGTCCTTTACACTCTTTGAAATGACAAATTATTCAGGTTCTACACAGAGAAAACAATGTGACTATGCTGAATCACTCTAAACCACCAAATCTTCTCCCTTCCAGAGCCATCTTCCCTTCCTGCCATCTTCCTCAAAGACAATAAGTTCCTCGAGGTAGAGGTTCCTCACAAAGTAGGGGAGGTGCCCGTCATGGAGGTTGTAGCGTATGACCCACAAGACCACAAGCAAGTGTTCACCAATTTCCCATACCGATGCCCCTTTCCAATTGGATCTGAATGGAATGATATGGACACCATTCGGTGTAGAGTCGAGCTGACATTGCCTGGAAACTCGACAAACATGATGGTCCTTGTAGTGACCCTCGACGAGGATGGAGATGTTGTAGAATCTAGTCTCCAGTTTTATGGCGGTGAGTTTCATGACTGATGCTTTTGCATGCGAGCAAGTAGATAATAATTATAACAATACCAGTGATGAGAAGAGGCTGATACTCATTCATTATCTTAGAGTAAAATCATGACATTTCGTGAACAACTGGTCTCTTCCAGTGATCTTTTGCACAACCCGTCATTTAGTGATGATGGCTTTGTCCTCTTGACCGAACTATACTCTTATTATTTTTACATCGGGTTTTCTTTCCAGATTCCTCTCCTCTTCCACCAAGCAGCAACACAGGGGTCATTGTAGGCGCCATCTTCGGAACTCTCATTGGCTTATCTGTTGTTGTATTCATGATTATCTGCTGCATGTGAGTATACCCCTTAGTCAGGGGTTCACAACCATTATTTACCCATTACACTGTTTTCTACACCTCCTTTCTCTTATTACTTCTCATTGTTTATGCTTCCATAATTTCATTTTAGCCATCTTAACATTTTAATATATTTTATTTTAGTTAGAATATAAGAACTGATTCAAGATTATTAAAACCAAAAGAGAGAAAAGGACAGCTTCAGCCTGCCTTTGGTATGATTTTACTTAATTATTTTTTCTTGGTGCCCTCTGTCTGCACATTACCCCACAGACAAGACCAAATTAGCAGCCTGTGGGTAATTTACCCCAGGATGGGAACCCCTGCCTAAACCAAAATCTTTAGGTACAAGCATGATCTAATCAGTCGTCAAATATACTAATGCTAAGTTTAAAGTGAATGATATGATTACAGAGACAGTAATAAGCATTGGAAGCTCATGATTTTTATTCTGCCTTCCAACAATTACAGGAAGAAGAAAGACGAGAAGAGAGCAAAGACGGACAGAGGGGGCTCTGCAGTCTATAGAACAACCACCACCACAGACCCAGCAGAAGCATAAGAGGAAACAGCAAGTGAAAATAAGGGTGTGCCCACACTACTGTATAGTATATTAAAAACATGTCATAGGCAAATCAGAAACTCATCAAATACATGTTGTAAAAAGGTTGACAATAAGGCAACGACCATAAGTGAGAACGAATCTTCAGCATGTGCTGGATAATCAAGCGAAACACTGGTTAAGATTTCTGATGATAAGTTGCTGACTGATCTTCAACCTGTTTGTAATGTGTGTGATATGGTGCCAACGTGTGTTTATGACGTTTTCCTGTAGTGTGGGCGTACCTTTAAGGGTAAACTATTTGTATTTGACAATAGGGAGAACTCAAACTTTAAGATACTATAAAAAATATGAAAGGGACCATTAGAAAAGGCAAATTCAACTTCAAGAGAACTCCCATATTACTCCAAATATGTCCTGTTGTTGTTATGACTGAAATCTTCCCCCATCCCTAAACATTGTAACAAGAACTATCTTAACAGTGGTTCTCGACCTTTCTTGGCCCATGCACCCTTTCACCATATGTCAGAATGTCATTCCTCCCTCAAACTTTCCAAAATTGTCTGCCTCAAAAGCTGCATTCCAACAAAATACTAACACAAACACACAAGCTAGCAGAGAGAAAGCCCAGCATGACCTCTCAATAGTGCGGACTGATGCACACTGCGTTTTGTGTAGTCCTGGAGCCAGTTTGAGCCTGCCAAGCTGTGGTCACAATTAACCCTGAAACTCTGAAATTCCCCCCTAAGGGGGAATTTCTCCCTGCTTGAGAACCACTATTATTCTAGCAAGTTTCTTATTGCTGGTAGGATATTATCAGTCTAAAATCGTTCAAAATGTATTGATGTATTGCGGTAACTTCAAGCATGTTTATTAAAAAGAAAGTACCCTCAATTTTATTGCAATGTACTTGTAAATTTAGGTTTAAATACACTTTATTGTCCTTTCCTTTGTACATTTTTTCCTTGAAAAAATGTACAGGAGTCTGTGAAGAAGACTGTTAAACTGAAATAAGGTTACATTACCAAATACAACCTTGAATATGGGTACCAAAGGCACATGTTTTCTGCATTGTTAATCTTCATCATTAGGTTAGGTGTAGTTGTGCGGTTAACGGACACACTATATTATTTCAACTTCAGCAGAATTCTCCACGATTCTTTAATTACCAATATATTTTATATTTTTCTAATAAAATATTATGTAAACTGAGTCACTAGCATAATTCCTCCTACCATAGTCAAATTATCTAAAACTGGTACAGTACATTGGAAAAACAACTCAAGATTAAAACCTCAGAGATGATTCCTTCTCAGTCTCTACAAATGTTGATCAAAAGCTCTGTAGCCTAATTTACAACACATTTGGTGCACATCTAGCCAACAATTAAGTATGCTTCTCTCTTAAGTGGACTTTGTTTAAAGAACGTACTGACAAAGGTTAACTCTGACATAGCTTATCCACCACCAAATGGCAAAGTAACAATCTGGAATCTTATTTTATTCAGTGAAATACATCCAGTAATTTTAAATGATCACATTTAAGTGTAAACTACAGAGATCCTGCCTGAAGAAGTTTATTCCGGAAAATTACTGGATAACATGCCAGTAAAAGTTAAGATAGCAAATCAGGAACTCCTGGAAAGTATTTAAAAATTTTTAAATCTGGATGCTATGTGCAAACCCTTATAATATTTTAAATACAACCGTTCACCCAAATTCCTGTGAACATGTTTTCCGGGTCAATAACTTTCTAGGGTGTTGGAACTCTTTAGTTTAGTTTATGTAAATGCAACCTCCATTTGTATTCAGCTATTTAGCATTAGCCTGGGAATCGCATACAAATAAATTTCTAGTTGTTTAAACGTGATAGCATATACACATAGAACAATTTGTGACAACTGAACCAGTTTAGCTGAACTTTAAGGTACACAGCCTTTAATTACCTTTCCACCCAACAAGATTAGTTAGAGCGTGATTAAACACAGATTCCCTATGCTATTTAGGCCATGATCAAATGCCTAATAAAATAAAAGGTCACTTCCCCTCCAGCTACAATATTGACTAGATTGGTCCTATAAACGAAATAAATTAAACTCTTTGACCCCTAAAGCCTCAGAAACCAGTTGTTCAAAAACGAGAGAGCATGAGAGTTTATTTGAAAACAGAAGTTAACTGGCATAGAGTATAAGTCAGGTGATCCAGTGACCTACTTCTCCACAGCCAGGAAATTTATCCGTAGGCCTAAACATATCTAGTGGCTGAGCTGAGGACTGTATAAGCCAGAATGCCACAGAGACCTGGGGTTTTAACCAGATACATCGAGTAATACCAATTTTGATGGGTTTTGTGTGAAACTGATGTTACATTCTTCTAGTTTAACATCCTGTTCCATTAGTTTGCTTGACTTACAGTTACCCCTGGTGAGTGCTCAAATTGTGAATTCCACACACAAATCTTGGAAGAACTAATCTATTGACAATGAAAAATTAAATTTCAGTTTTGAAAGAAGTGAAATACACACCGTTAGGTCTAGGTTTCTTCAAAGCTTTCAAAAGAAAAAGAAAAATGGAAGTCCTTCGTGTATTCTTGAATTGATTCCCACATATTTGAATTCACATATTCCTTCGTCTAACACTTCCAGCCGTATGTAGATTTTTGGAATGGTAAAGTCTCAAAATTTCGTGCTACGGAAAAAAGTCCAATTCATATAATTATCCATTTTTAATTGTATAGTTTTCCACAAAAGGCGGAAAACTACAAGAGTAAAAAAGGAAAATAATATGACCGTGACTCTTTCCGTAGAACGAAATATGGAGACTTGACCATTCCAAAAATCAACGTTCGGCAGAAGTGTTTTATGATGGAATATATGAAATAAATGCCTGAATACTCGAAGGACTTCGATTTTTCTTTAAAACTGATAGATAATCGCTCCCCGCTAATCATATTCTTTTACATGGGTTAGGCACCAAAGTCTTAGTGAAGTCTAAGAATATTTTGTAAAATAATTTCGGCTTTAAATTAGTTCAAGTAGAATACAAGAATGTTACATAGGAGAAATAAAAGTGTTTGTGAATTAAGCTCGTTCCAAGAATAAGTATGAGAAAAATCTACTAAGAAAACTTCCTTCCAGGAAAAGATATCAAGCACAAAAGTCTCGTTCCTGAAATACCACGATTCACAAAACGTCCCTAGACCCAAGGCTCTAGAACTTGCCTAGACCTATGTCAGTGTTTTTAGTTTTTTTTTTTTTTATTCTAGACCATTCCTGTTTCAAGAGAGGACGCTCACATACAAAAAAAAAAAAAAAAATTCACACAGCCTTGACGACTCCTGCAGTCATTTTCGAATTTCAAACCGAATATGTGACTCAGTATCCTTATCAGAAACCGAGGCTCGTCCTTATCAGCCTAGCCACTATCACACAATAAGCGCTCAGTTGGGTGGCGAACGCCGGAACAACAGTGACACCATTGCCAACCCAATGTTATTTTAATCGACGGAGTGTTACTGCCTTTGAATCAGTTAACAGAGGACTAGGAAACTGTTTATTGGCCCAAGGGGAGACCCCGCTGAAAGAGACCGAGGGTAAGTAAAAAGCTGAGAAGTCATTTTGGTTTGAACACAAGGGCGGGGTTAGCCAGGGGAAGCCGGCGAGTGCTAGGAGACTAGTGGTCCGTATGCTTGCTTCCTTCGACGAAGGGCAGAAAAAGCATGGCCCTTCAATTTGGCGGTCAGGTTAGGGGAATCACGCGCGGAAATAGAAGTTGCTAGGATATCAATTATAATAAAACAAAGGAATGAAGGATATGTAAGTAAAAATACGAATTTTTAGTAAAAAAAAAAAAAAAAAAATAATGCTATGCGACACATCTCTGCACCAACTCATATCACTGACGTTTGTAATGCCACCCTGATACAATACGAGTAGGTAATATGTTTATGCTGGATAAAATTCGTAAATAAATACGACGTTTTTATGTATTAATTAAGACAGCTTCAGCTATGACGAGTGATTTAACCTCAGCTCAGTGTGAATAATTTCAATCCTTGAAACCTAGAAAACAATTTTCTAGGAAAAAATAGATACTAGAGTCAGGAGTTCCAATTTATAACTCAGGGTGATGAATACATCATCAACATGTAAGGTAGATTTGAGGTTATAAAAAAAAATCCACGTTACCAAATAAAAACTCCAAAAGATACCATCAATATATCATCTGCCTGGCAGGATTACAGAAACGGTGTCTGTGTTAAACAGGATAACAACCATCTATATATTAAGATAGACTATGCGCAACTGACAAACCAGATCAAAGACTGACAGAAGCATAAATAACATCAAGAATGTACAACGATGGCGGTCAGGTGTGTGTCCCCTTTTCCATCTTGCATTTAGTACTAAATACGAGCCCAGTGTGCTTTTATGGTCATTGAGGGAACTAAATAGTGATCTGTGCTCAGTAAGTATTAGCTTTTAGTGCCAAAGGGCAGTCAAGCGCCTTGGCAGGATGTAAGTTTTGTGGTACTACAGCTTACAAGAAATGTGCTGGTCTTGGTGTAAGGTCAAGTGGTGATAATTTACCAAATGTAAAATGGATGTGTGATGCGTTCGTTGATGACAGGGACGTGTTAAAAGTAGAAAAAGAAGTAGATTATTTTAAAAATAAGCAGGATTCCTTGAAAAGGCACTAAAAGCAGACAGGAAGCTGAGCATATTAGGCCTACTGTAAAGGTGGATGAGGAATTCAACATTTGACTCATCGAATTCATTATAATTATGCAAATGTGGTCAAGAACAGAAGTGCTTAGGAGAATCTCTTAACTGCTGAGTCTACATATAATGAGCTGAAAGAAAAAATGAAAAGCAATTGTAACTTTGAGAGGAAATCAACTTGCTGCCAGCTGATTTACACAAAAGAAAAAGTTGTAAGACTGGAACGGTAAACGTAACTGTAAAGAGCCAAAGTTAAGTTAAGTATACCTTAGTTTAACCAGACCACTGAGCTGATTAACAGCTCTCCTAGGGCTGGCCCGAAGGATTAGACTTATTTTACGTGGCTAAGAACCAACTGGTTACCTAGCAACGGGACCTACAGCTTATTGTGGAATCCAAACCACATTATAGCGAGAAATGAATTTCTATCACCAGAAATAAATTCCTCTAATTCTTCATTGGCCGGCCGGAGAATCGAACGCGGGCCTAGGAGAGTGCTAGCCGAGTACGATATCGACCCATCCAATGAGGAACTTATAAAGAGCCTAAGGAAGATTTCATGAGGAGCCTAACTTCAGGAAAGGAATATCTGTAGAAAGTCTAGAATACTGAGAGCAATATTTCAAGTATGTTTGATAAGCCAACTGCTGGGAACACTAGGCATTGCCTACAGAACTGTGATCCAGTTGTGATGACAGATAAGATAAGACTAGAGTGGTGGGACACATACTGTGAGAGACAGATACCACATCTATATCTGATTCTATTGTCAAGAGTACAGTCACATGGACCAGAAATGCCAAGCTAAAGAGACTCATTGAACAGGAGATTTTAACTGTACAATTAAAACATGTATAAATTGCACTAGAGTTCATAAGTCTACGTGAGTTTGATATTCATTCAATACATAAAATGAATATCAAGCATACAAGGAGACTGACAGGATTAGAAACAGAACTGACCATGAATACTGATTCTGAAATTATTGGAAAGAAAATTTGGTTCCATAAAAATCAAATTGTCGGTTGAAATTATGGTAATTCTATATATTAGCTACGCGCCTGTTTTTACCTTTTCAACTGGTTTTTTCTACACTTTTAGGGGTTCTGATACTGGCGGTGCATCTGTTTGTTGTCGGCCAAATGGAATGTCCCTTCGCCGTGTTTAGTACTGGCCCGGGGGCGGGGGCGGGGTACCCATACGTTAACAAATTATTGCACTTGCCGGACGGGATATGAACCGTTCGAAACAGACGTACCCGTGCTCTGTCTTGTGAAGATCGCGTATGGAAACCCCTTGTTGGATGGACTTCGGGGGTTAATTACAGGTTAATTAGACTCGAGCGCCAAAAATGAAAGGTAAATTCATAATTAGCAACCAAAAAACTGTAGAAAAAGTCAAGTTATAGTGCCGTCGGCGACGCGGAGCTACCCTATAGTTCTACCGAAATGATGAAGCTAAGACTGAATATTTGACTGTTGGAAAAACAGATGATCTTAGGAGGCTGGGAAGTTATTTTGAGCTTCAGAATCAGACGTATACAGATTATTTAAGGGAGCCATTAAAAGTTTTTCTTTAGTGACTGGAGGTACTCCAGAGAAAATGGGAATAAAGCATAGACTACAACGTATTGTTTTTGAGGTCCGCCCCTACAGAGAATCAAGTAAACAAGTAAACCATTAATGGACATTAATTGCTTTCAACATAAAATATAGGTTTTCTTTTTCGATGTGATTTGAATGATTTTGACTGAATACTTACTTCCCCGGCAAATGAGTATAAAAATGGGAATAAAGCAAAACTGTAATCAGTAAAACAGTTTATTGTTTTTGGGTCCTGACAAGTCGTAATTTTATTAACAGAGAATCATTAAACGGGGAAAGTAAATTCATTTGCGTCAAAATCATTCAAATCACATCATAAGACAAAGAAAACCTATATTTTATGTTAAAGCAATTAATGTCCATAAGTAAAATAATACCGAAATATCTAAATGAGAATTTCATAACAGTAATTTATTTCAAATTTGGCGATAAAGAAATCAAACCAAAGCACGTAATGGCAAATAGTGAAAACGTAATATGCTTTCCTTCTTAGATACTGCCCGTTAACTTTTTATGTAAACACCCCACTACGAAAAATCTGGATCACTAATAAATACATAGAAATTGACTAAAACTGACGTCATACAATACAGACATACTCCAACCGGACTTGGAAATCTGTATCAAAGACGACTATCTTTCTAATTACTTCATTATCAAAATATCTAACGCGATTCAAAACTGAAAACACGTCACTGCTTAGTGTAGAACTTACAGAGAATGTTTAGTCATCACGAAAGTGCACATACTCAAGAGATAACGCCAACAGATAAAGCATATCAGCGATGCGATCCCTTCATGCGCTTGTCAACACGTATTTCTTCATATCCGGAAATAGGCTCATTTTTTTTTTTTCTTTGGTGTTTTCTTAATTTCTCATCTAGTAGGCCTATTAATGTTTCATCTTTCTTCTTAGGTATCTAATTTTAGCTTAACTGATTTCCTTCCTAACCTAAACTAACCCCATTTCTTTCTGCCTTCTGGCGCGTTATTTTGGTAAATTTAACCGGTCTTATGCCAGCACGGTCTCTTGCTCTTCGGTAGCCCGTAAAGTTTTTGACTAATTAATCATCACAGAATATGAATATGTATGCATGCACATAAATTTTCATCAAATCATACAAGAGGAACTTAATATTCATTGAGTTTAGAAACTGAATTTTGAATTTCTTTCCTTCAAGCTCAAAGAACCCAATTTAACTTCATATCTATTAATGATTTCATAAACAAGTTATAACCTGAATCATAATCTAATTATAAACCTGATTTATTTTTCTTTCATTTCAGCAGAAAAAAATGGCAACAATGCTCCGGTTACTGCTCATCCTAGCTGCCACGGTGGCCTTAGCATCACCTGAACTACTGGCAAAAGCAGGCGGTAAGACACTTTATATATTGCTAATTTTCCCTTTTCCTGCCGAGAGCAGCCAATATGCAGTAAATGTTTTAGGCTGGCTGTCGAACTTCCCAGTTCCTGAGGTCCTTTATTCCTCACACCGTTGGACTGTGGAACAGCCTCCCAGAGGATGTTGAGCAACTGGAACTTCAGAAGTTCAAGCGAAGATGCAATGCATTATTGCACCATTACAATTCATCTTGTATTTTAATATTTTACTTATACTTTTATTTCTTTATGAATTTGTTAACTTGTCAAAATTTTCTAATAAGATCTCTTTCTGTATTTCCCATTACCTTCTGTTACTTCTTTCGAATGAACACCATATTCTCTGGAAGCTTGAATTTCAAGTCAATGGCCTCTGTGGGTTTGTTCCATAAGAACTGGTTTCAATAATAGTAATACTAATGTAAGTTTTTACGTTGTAAAAAAAAAGTAAACACACACTTCTAAGGATCAAATGGTTCCACACTTAAATCCTGGACAGATTCTATTGGTGAATTTGGATCTGTTGAAACTGAGAACAGTCTAATACAGTTTTCATTATTTATGTAAATTCAGACATTAAACTATTGTTCTAAGAAAAAAATATGTCAGAATGAGAGTATGGCTTGAAGCTTCTGGATGCTAAATGACTTGAAAAAGAGAGAGATAAGACATGACAATGGAATTACGAACCTTCATTGGTTTATAGTAGCTTAACTTTTATACTGTACACCATTTATTAGGGAACTCGGTTTCTCCTTGTTTGCAACACTGGTGAAGATCATATCCATTAGACTTTATCTGACGTATCCAAGGAGAATATTTATTAATTTTTCCAGCTGGCATAATGGAACTACCTAGCAGCTAATTCTACCGTTTATGATAATGTAACAACCTGTCGAATTACCTAAATTTTAAAAGTTACACTGAGGACCTCAAACTAGCTGCAACCAAAAGCCAGGAAAAAAATCATTCACTGAAAAGTTCACATAATATTTATGTTTATGAACACTGGTGTCTATTTACTATTTACTAAATACTGTAAGATAAAACTTTCGCTATTCGTTCTCAATGAAAACATTTTAGATCAGAACCATTTATCCAGATGGTAAAAAAAAAAAAAAAAAAAGTCGACTGTATCGAATAACATTTCCTTTCGCAGCGAATCTGGCGACCAGTTCGCTGAACATTGAAGAGATCACTCAGATCATGAATGACGACGACCCGTCTGGTCAGAACCACAGCATCCGCGTCACCATAGCAGACCACGACCCTCTGGACGACGTCGTGGAATGGAAACTGTTCCTGCATTCTAACGAAGAAGGGGCCGTCTCTTACAAGATCCCGGGAGATGGAGAAAACCCTTCCATCCAGACAGAATTCGTCTTCAATGGTAACCTCGTGACCTCAGACTCCTATCTGCTGCAGGCGAAGGATGCTTCAGAGGACATTGCCATGGATTTTAAGGTGGCACATATCACGGGTACGTCCTCGTTAGTGGTGGCAGTTGCTGCGTTTTCCTTGAAATTTCAAGGTGAACTTATGATTGTTACATAAACATCACCTAAAATGCATCATTTCCAGCGTAGGGAGATTTGTTAAATAGGAAGAGTTCTTCTTGTACGACTGGCTATCATACAAATTTCCTAAACGATTAAAAGTTTTAATCTTTATCAAGAATCCCTTTAAATTATTTATCAAAGAATCTTTCTAAATTCTTCCCTTTATCAAATAATCCATCTTGTACCACTGGCTATTATACAAATTTCCTAAACGATTAATAATTTTAATCTTTATCAAGAACCCTTCTAAATTCTCCCCTTTTCAAATAATCCATCTTGGACCACTGGCTATTATACAAATTTCCTAAACGATTAATAATTTTAATCTTTATCAAGAACCCTTCTAAATTCTCCCCTTTATCAAATAATCCATCTTGTACCACTGGCTACCATGCAAATTTCCCAAACGATTAAGCATTCTCGTCTCTATCAAAGAATCCCTCTAAATTCTTTATCAAAGAATCCCTCTAAATTCTTTATCAAAGAATCCTTCTAAATTCTTCCCTTCATCAAATAATCCTCCTTGTACCACTGGCTATCATACAGGTTTCCCAAATGATTAAGAATTCTCGTCTTTATCAAAGAATCCCTCTAAACTCTTTATCAAAGAATCCCTCTAAATTGTTTATCAAAGAATCCTTCTAAATTCTTCCCTTTATCAAATAATCCACCTTGCACCACTGGCTATCATTCAAATTTCCCAAATGATTTAGAATTCTCGTCTTTATCAAAGAATCCTTCTAAATTCTTTATCAAAGAATCCTTCTAAATTCTTCCCTTTATCAAATAATCCTCCTTGTACCACTGGCTATCATGCAAATTTCCCAAATGATCAAGAATTCTCGTCTTTATCAAAGAATCCCTCTAAGTTCTTTATCAAAGAATCCTTCTAAATTTTTTTCTTTATCAAGTAATCCATCTTGTAACACTGGCTATCATACAAGTTTACAAAAAAAAAAAAAAAATTAAGAATTCCCCTCTCTATCAAAGGATCTTTCTTTTACCACTGGCTATCACGCAAATTTCCTAAATGATTAATAATTCTCTTCCTTATCAAAGAATCCTTCTTGTGCCACTGGCTATCATAGAAGCTTCCTAAATGATAAAAAAAATTCCCTTCTTTATCAAAATCACAGATCTGGAGACAAGCTTAGCCTGGGTTGGGGGGGAAAGGTCCTTGCCCACTTCCTCATTAAGGATATGGACCAGCGAGCAAGTGGGAAACATCACTGTAGATGGCAACGTCTGCACATACGATGACAACCCTTGCTACATAATAGCCCCAGAGACGAAGGTTTCCCATATCAAGAGATGTGTCAATATTTCCGTGTCATCTGATCAGGTGATGAGGCAGTGCGATGAAAGGGTTACGTTGTACAAGGGTAAGGTTTCCTATATTATGTTAACTTTGTTCCAACGTATCAGTGTTAAAGCATTGAAAATTATTACCACACGAGCTTGCTGGCGTGTGCTACGCTGCGCTGGAACCCGGCGCTGTCCGTCATGTCTCCCCTACCCTCCCAATCTCCTACCTACCACGCCCCCATCTGGGAGGGACAAACAGGTTTACAGGAGGAGGGTGGATGTGTCATGTCTCCCCTACCTTCCCAATCCCCTATCTACCCCGCCCCCACTTGTTTGTTACAGACATGAAATACTGCCTTGATTGAAGCACAAATAAATTGAGAATATGAGTGTAAAGACCGGTTATGAATATTTCCATCTGCCGCCGTTTCTAATTTAAACTCCCCTTCTCAACAGAAATAGGAGAATCACTGCCAATTTACGATTCTAATTTATAATCCCAGTCTCACCAGAAACAGGAGAATCCCTGCCAATTGCCGTTTCTAATTTACAATTTCCTTAACAGAAATAGGAGAATCATTACCAGTTACCGTTTATAAATGACAATCCCATTCTCAATAGAAACAGGAGATTCATTAAAAATTGCCGTTTCTAATTTATAATCCGCTTAACAAAAATAGGAGAATCACTATCAATTGCCATTCTAATTTAAAACCCCCTTCTCAACAGAAATATGAGAATCACTACCAATTAACGTTTCTAATTCATAATCCAATTCTCAACAGGCATGGGAGACTCAATACTAATTACCATTTCTAATTCAAAACCCCCTTCTCAACAGAAATACGAGAATCACTACCAATTACCGTTTCTAATTCATAATCCCCTCCTCAATAGAAATGGGAGAATCACTACCAATCGACCTTCAAGAAGACGGAGCCCTCACAGTTGAGTTTACATACCCAGGGGAACACTTCTCAGTGGAAGTGGTGACCTATGACCCTCTGAACAAGACAAACGTGTTCTCAGAGTACCCTTACAAGTGCAGATTCCCAATCGGCCAGATCAGGAAAGAAGGTGACAAGACAGTGTGCCGTCATACCCTCACCCTGCCCGAGGAGCAAAAGGAAATGATGGTCCTCATTGTGGTTATTGATGACGAGCATCGTGTGAAGAGGTCGGCTCTCCAATACTTTGACAGTAAGTAATGTAATGATCAGAGGGAACATGTGCCAAGCTTGAAACTCTCTTGTTCTGATTGCCAAAATGAGCTACATCTGCTACCTTTGTTCAGTGAAGAATAGTTTGGTCAGTTGTGTAGAGATTCTCTGATTAATTTAGAGTGATTCATTACATATTACCAATTTCAAATACACAGTAAATGAAAAGCATGAATTGGCATACTGACATTTGATTGACAGTAAGTGATGTAATGATCAGAGGGGACATGTGCCAAGCTTGAAACTCTCTTGTTCTGATTGTCAAAATGAGCTATGTCTGCTACCCTTGTTCAGTGAAGAGTAATTTGGTCAGTTTGCGTGGAGATCCTCTGATTAATTTAGAAAGTGATACATTACATATTACTAATCCCAAATACACAGTATATGGAAATTATGAAGTGGCATACTAACATTTGGAACCGTGGGGTTCTGAAGTTTTGTTTACAGTCTGAGAATATAATCCATTTATGTTTGTTAAGCTCCTTACATGTGCAAACGTGCAAACAACATAGATACCACGTTCAAATGTTTACCTAATAGGATGTAATACAGTAACAGAGACTCATAAACCTTTCTCAGTACTTATACACTGTCTAATTTAGTTTGGGAAATGCATCACACATGGCACAGTATGCAAGATATAAGTAAACACTTGAATGAGTTATTACAATGGCTATTCTAGCCCAACGGCTGCACCTCATCAAAAGGTGATATCAAAACATCGTTCCAAAAGATTCCTGATATCTGAACCATATTCAATCATTATCCACTAATAACACTGCATACTATTGGCACTATTTTCTACATTCATTCAGATAAGGATGGTGGTAGCCTTCTAAGTCCAGAAACTATATTGTCCGAAATTCACTTCCCGGAACAGTAAATTATAAGTGAGCGAGTGAAACAATTCTAACCTCCCAAGTACTGAAGACCTCTCTCTACCTTCCCCTCACAGAAAAGGCACAGTCTAAGCTCAGCATCGAGAAGGTAAGCCGAGTCTTGAGAGAAGACGATCCCACGGGCGAGAAGCACAACATCAGGGTCACGTTCAGCCACCAGTCTCTCCCCTTCGTCGCGAAATGGAAGCTGACTCTTCACAAGAACTTCAGGGACCTCATCACCTACACAACAGACGCCGACGGGAGCAACCCGTCCACTCAGACAGAAGTGATCTTCGAGGGGAAGCTGCTGGAGTCTGATGCTATTGCACTCCAGGCCTGGAATGCCGATGGCAAGATGCTTGTCATCGATTTGCTCACAGTACATATTCCAGGTAAAGTGTCTGATTTAGGCCAGAGACATTGTTGTGCTTTGATAGCTTTCTTTTCATAAGGGCAGTAACAGAAACTTCTGACTGGCAATGCTGAGCTTGCATGAAAGAAATAAGATTTACACCACAAGAAGGGCAGTATTGAAGCAGTTTTTCTTCTTAATATTTAAGGGTGGTAATGAAAAACTTTAATTGGCAATATCTGGAATGAAGTTCACAGTTTCTTTTTATCATTGCAGTTATTAGAGGCATACAGAACTCTAATTTGGTCAGTGAAATATTAGCCTAAACAAATATGAAAAGTCCCAAGGAATACGACAAAGATAAACGATAAAGATTATGCTAAAGATATCTTAGAAATATATCCGGCATGATCAATTTCAATTAATGAAAGACTATAATTATTCTTATATTTCATATCTTTGTACCCCTTTTTTATACACATCAAACCTACTTTTTCCCCCTCATGAATGAAAGAGAAATTAAAAGACCTGATTATTCTGAAAAGCTGTCACTTGGTCTGTGCACCTTCATAAAAACAAAACTGTCTACAAGTTTAAGTATCCATACATTTCTTCTCTTTAGCCTAATCCCTAGTCAGGGTTGCTGGTTTTAATTATCCATGAATCTCTCCACATTACGCAAACAGAAATCAAGTCGCAAGTGACGTGGGTCGGAGAAGAGAAAGAAAAATCCCTCCGAGCGACGACAAATGACAACTTCCCTGAAATTCACGTGGGAGACGAGGTCTGCACCAAAAGAACAAGTCCCTGTTACTACATTACCCCTTCAGCAAAATATTCCTCAGCAGAAAGATGCTCCACCAAATACTTGCAACAAGACAGAGTCCTGCAGCTGTGTGATGAGAGAGTGACCGAAATTCCAGGTATAGATGTTTGCTAGCTTACTGCATGTTTTAAGAGCCCGCTTTGACCTAGTTGAGAACATATCTCTAGCAATTTAAACTGGTAATCGAGTCTGTCCATAAACTGTGTTCGTATCTTACATAGAATGAAGTTGACTGTACTATGTCAATATTATGCCTCATTTCAATTTAACCGTCTCCATTTTCCAATTTTCTGACCCTACCAAAGTATGACAATTTAAAAGAGAAATTTCCTCACCAAATAATTCCAGAAATCAGCCCAGAGCCATCAGTATCCGTTACAGAAGATGGCAAGATCTCTGTACAATTGAAGCTCGCAGACAAGGAGGAGTTTCAAGTTGAAGTATTGGCGTATACCTCTGACGACCACAGCCTAGTCTCCTCTAAGGAAGACCACAGCTGTCTGATTGCAACTGGGGTGGAATCGCGCGAAGAAGATACAGTGACCTGTCTTCACAGAGTTTCCTTGCCAGAAGGGAAGATAGATATCACTGTGCTCATTGTGAAAACAGACAAGGAGGGGAATGCAATTGCATCAAGTCTAGTGCATCATGGTAAAGTAACATATAATCTAAATTGCAGTCCATACGGCATCTTAAAGATTCAAGTAAATAAGTCTTCAGGTGGCGAGACTCCTTGGTCTTACAGCTGCTGTTGAAATGGACTGCCTATGAATATTGAAACAACACTATATCATATTAATAGTACTGACTAACCTCTTACTTTCAGAAGCTTCATTTTACCTACTTGTGTACTTTACCCTATCTTCCCATGAGAGGTCAAATAATATACATATATATTATTAACTATAAATGCATCACATGCAAAGCCACTATTAAAAAGGCTTTAACAATTTCCCAAATTTCCTTACACACAAATGTCTACATTCCAATTTACTGCTGACAAAAGAAAAAATTCAGCTCACATCTGAGCAGCTAGACTACCACAGCACTCACTTTCTATAACTCTTAATACTTGCTCTCTTTCTCTCACCCTCTCAATCAGGTGGTAATCCTGACGCCAATGAGAATGTGGGAATCATCATCGGAGCAGTTGTTGGTGCCATAATAGGAGTGGCACTGGTAGCTGTCCTGATCATATACTGGTGAGTTTTGCCCCTAAATAATGCTCTTTCCAGCCAGTAAGCATTCACAGATATTCCTGTAAGCACTAGCAGTTGCAAACGGCTTCCTTTTGAATAATGTATGTCCATATGAGACTATAAAAGGACATGGAAATTATAAATCCACTTATATAACAACCAATATTGTGGAGATAGTTATCAGAAAATAGGAAAATAAGTTTGTTATAATTCTCAGCTTTTCAATGATTCATAGTTTTCCATCTGCTTCTATTGCATACAGTACCACCTAGAGGAAAAGCCTGAAGTATACTTCATGCGTGCATAGCCAAATAATTCCCGAAAATGGGGAGATTTCTTATCATTGCACTTCATAAGCTTTCACTGTTTCCCAAGCCTTTTCTATTCCTCATTCTCCTACTGATTTCATCTGTATGGAGCTCACCGTTAAGAAGAAGCTCTTGGTCCATTTTCATAACAGCCTAAACCTTAAGCCTTCAAATTAGAATATTTCACTCTTCTGTTTCTACGTATCAGTAAGAACTGCACCTGAGAAACCGCTGCCACGCAATTTTAACACAGAAACGTCAGCGATTAACCCTTTGCTTCCTATGGCCTTACAGTATGAGGAAGAAGGAGCCAGCGACCGCCAGTCAGTCAACATCTTACAAATACAGTGAAGCTAAACAAGAGGATAAGGGAGAAGGTGCCACCACCAACGCCACTGAGGAGCCCTGATTCGGAAGAATGAAACAGATTTATAAGGGACAACGCTGACTTGCGTGACCGTGTGACTCATCCAGCTGATGCTACTTTGGACAGCCTGTAACAATATATATATATATATATATATATATATATATATATATATATATATATATATATATATATATATATATATATATATATATATATATATATATATATTATACATATATATACATATACATATGTGTATATACTGTATATGTATATAATTACACATATACTGTATATGTTTATTTATGATACAGATTTAAAGAAAAAACAACTCATAGCTTGAAAAATCTTGCCCCCAACCCCCTCCCAAATATCAATTTAGAGGGGTTAAATACCATGAAATGATTATAATCATAAGAGAGAAGGGTTGATTTAATTTGCAGGTTCGTAATTTATGAGTTAAATGTATTGTCCTATACAATGTATGAAATGTATTCTGAAAAACTTTTATTGTGTGTGAATCTAGCCGGGATTTATTTAATAAATTTATCAAGGTAGCTATCTTACGCTTCTTGTATCTGTTAAGAACAGGGGCTGAACTACAATTTCAATCATTTTTAAAAATCTGTGAAGCATCTATAAAAATTAACAAACAACACGTAGAAGAGAAAACCTTTAAAAAAAAAAAAAAGACATTTCGAGTTAGTTTATGAAAAAAAAGGACCTTTGGTATTAAGTCAAAGGATCAGTGATGTGTTTTTTTTTTCAATTATTCATGATTTTTTTTTAGCTTGTAATGTACATGTTTTTTATATATATGTCGTCTGATACATAGCATAAACTTTATCTTTCTGTTCGTACCTATGTACGCGTGTCACGTAGATTTTCAGTGTTAATTATGTACCTTAAATGTTCTGGAAGCACTTTCGTGTTATTTTAATAAGTGATCTCTTCTTTTGTATTTCCAATCGCCTTCTGTTACTTCTTCCTAATGAACACCATATTGTTTGAAAGCTTGAATTTCAAGTCAGTGGCCCGTGTGGAGGGCTTGTTCCGTATGAATAGGGTTCATCTTCTGATTAATGAAAATAGTAATAAGTTTTTAACTTCGAGTCAGTTATTAAAAGTGGAACTGTTTTTGTGAGACGAATTGCCTATTTTGATAATGTATCTAAGCTTCAGTGCCTTGCTAGAATTAAAATAATCATTTCGCAACATATAGTTACTTCTGTTAATGAGAAATACATATAAATATGCATAAACATATAATATATTCCTTGGTGTATTGCAAGGAGCATGGGCCATATTAATATCTCCAAAAATGTACTTATCTGGCAAATCTCTTTTTCATAACTACATTTTACCGATTTGTGAAACTCTTAGTAAAGAGCAAGAATAGGCCTAACCCATTAAAAGCAAAAGTAAGTTTTCTATTGTACTTTTGATATCTTAGTGCTCGATGGGCTTCCAAAACATTTCAGATGAACAGGCCTACGTTGCATGAATAGGCCTATGTTGCACAGTTGACGGACCTTCGTGTGTCTTACAGCATTTTTAATAAAATAGAAATTAATCTCATCTCATTTGTATCTGTTCTAGCGTCCTAAATTGTTAATTGTTAATATCGATTTTTATTCATTGGATATTTCTTTTTATTGTCAATTACAGTTAGTGTGTGTATGTGTGTGTGTGTGTGTGTGCGTGCGTGTGTTACACTGGATAATTCCTGAGGCAGATAACAGGAAATGCTGAAACCACAAAAATATATTAAAATATTCAGTTAATATATCATGCAAAGTCCCCTCTGGTTCAGTAACTATCAGTTTATGGGAAAAATGGGAGAGGTGTTTAGTACCAGCCCCTTGGGGATGAACGCAAAAACACAAACACAAGACTGTAAATATCACAATCACAAACAAAAGGCATAAACTTAAACAAAAAGAAAAAAAAAACATGAGCAAAATGCAATATAAATATTACGATCATCGACTAGCGGGAACCAAACCGCGGTAGTAATCTTCAGTTTTACCATAAACATATCACCTATACATCCATATCACCTATACATCCAACTAAAATTATATAAAACACTGACGATCGTCACACCGACAGTAAACTATCTGAGATATCAATTCATATTTCGTCTAGGTGGCATAATTGACAAACGTTACGTCATAACGTTTAAGTTCGTTTGTTTTTATATAAAAGAAAACGGAATAAATATACGTAAAAGAAAATTATGTTAACTTGATGACTAAAGTAAAATGCGTAGCATTCAACAAGCTTTAAGGTAATCATTTTGCTTCAAGAGACGGGTGTTTCTACATGACTTATCATTTAATAAAAGTAAAAACTGCAGAGGAGTAATGCGCGCTATTTCTGCGAACCGCTAATCGAGAATACGGCAAAATCGGCTATTTTGCCGTATTTGCGGCAAGCGTAAAACTGCTTCTGAGACATATTTCAATAGGGATGCACCCTAGCGAAACATTCCATGAACCTTTATAGCCTATTTCAATTTTTCATTTGCCTAACCTAATCTAATGCGTAGCTCCCACAACTAACACCCCCCCCCCTCGCTATACATCCTTACTGCATGTTTGCATCCTAGCCTAATTGTCCCTGAACCTAATCTTAACTTCATTTTGTGCATAAAAGAACTTACCTGTTCCGTGGTAAGGTCACTGATCTCGTGTTCAGTCGGGTGCTGGAACCATAATAGGCCTAGTTTAGTGGGAATCCCCTACAAAACCTCTGAACGTCCACACTCCTTCAACTGTCATTCTTTTACCGTTTTTCATTTTTCACACATGGCCTAATAGTCAATTTCCTTCACCATCTCTGGACCGTGATTTGAGCGCTAGTATCTCTCATGCAGTGTAATACCATTTCAAGGTGAAGACTGTGCCAGTCATTATAAAGTTAGACGACTTCGTACCGGGTAAGTTGGCCTAGGCCTGTGGTAACCCACCAACACAATTTCAGAATCATGTCCCAACTTTGGTGTGGTTTTTCGAACCACGTAGCCTACTCTTTAGACCAAACGTGGTATACAATAAATTTTTATCAACATACAAATCAAATGTGATTTATTGCAGAGATGCCTGTTTTTCAATCAGTTTAAGTGCACTGTTGTACTAGGCCTGGGTTAAAAAGTTGAGCTTGGTTTCACATTCAGAGCAAATTCTAATAATTTCAACACCGTCCACTTCACAATTATAGCAAAAAAAAAAAAAAAACAACATTGTACTGCTTGGTTTGCGGCCTATGGCTGCCAGGATAGGGTTAAAGATGGATTTGAGAGCTTCTTAGGACTACACTGAAAACCGCACTCGGACACAGTAGCCACGAGATGACTGATATCCTGGAAACTACCTCCAGAAGCAGCCAGTTAAAAAGGCAAGCAATTCCAGCAACATGTTTCCCGAAAAAATGCGATTAAGGAAACTGTACTAAAAAAAAAAAGTCATTCTACGTATTTTAACGAAATAAAGAACCTTTTTTTCTCTCTGTGTTTTGCTCTGGGCGTGGAGCTATTAGCTAATAACCTTTCTGAAGTTTTACCTTAAAGAATACTGATTGAAGTTCATGTCTGAAAAATATGACGAATGGAAAATATTTATAATTTCACCGTTCAATCTGAAATTGTGAAATATGATTTGCTGACAGTCTTTATTATTTGATTCTGACAAATTTATTATTTATTTCTACCAGAAATACTTGCTCAGTTCACTTCATATATAACTGTAAGTTAGAGGCACAGTATGAAACTGGCAACACAAGGAATCTTTGGTCTTTTGGAAAAACATAAAAAGTAACCACTCTCGTACTGAGTCAAGTGAAAAATGCTTGTCACAGACTAATCTTTTTTGGTTAGGGTAAAAGTCCATGAGAAGATTGTCATTTACATCTCGCTGTCAGTGGTTTATAGTTCCTCTTAAGGTCACCAATTTAGTAACTAATCACTAGTGGCTTGAATTAGAATAACTCAAAGTTAACGATCAAGCGAATTCCCGGCTACCTAAACAAGGAAGAGCGTTCCGAGCTCAAAGTTTTCGTGCAGGGTCTACCCAAGGTCCTTCAAATACACTTTCAGAGTGCATTTGAAGGACCTTGAGTCTACCTGAAGTGAGGTCATTAGAGGATGACAAGCGGAAGAGACTGACGCGAGTTGCGCAGGTGGAGTCGTTCGCTGCCGTAACAAAACATCCGACAGTCTGCGTTCGACTTCCGATAAGGATACTTTGTTTTTAAGGAAAGTTTCCGAATAGAATCACTTCTTAATTTGCTGACGTTTGTTGTGGATTCTTGTGTTTATTTTTATTTTTATTTTTAGTTTGTACTTGCAGAGGGCTGCCGCTTCCCTTGTTATGTTTTGTTGCTTTTAAAGGTAAGTGATTGTGGTAGTTATTTGCATGTTTATGATAATACTTGTATTCTTGGGCTATTTACAAGATAGTAATAAGAAAATATCTCACAGCGTAATTTAGGAATTGATAGGAAAATATTTATGTTCATTTTATAAGGGCTTTGTTAGCATATTCAGCTGCTAAACATTCTTGTAATATAATATTATATGTATTTTTCCTTTTGCTGAGACGTAAGTGATACAATAGGCCTAACGCATGTTTAGGCACATGATAATCTGACACTAAATAATGAAATTTAAGCAACCAACGTTGCTCTGTAACCATAAACAGCCTGGATGTCTGGTTCTTCTTCTTCTTTTTCCGTTACGTGAATAATTAATGCTTTTAGGCATGACTGCGAAGATTATACCGACCGTCCTTGAGAAAATCTGATTGTTCCTTGGTTAATTGCCTTCGTGTGTCGATTCTGCATGTCATACCTGGCCAATTAGTGGACCTTTCATTTGCTAGATAACTAATAGATAAATCTCTCCCACATGCTACGTAGTAAACGCAAGGAATTAGAGAGAGAGAGAGAGAGAGAGAGAGAGAGAGAGAGAGAGAGAGAGAGAGAGAGAGAGAGAGAGATTTAGTGCAGGAGCACAACACAAAAACGTATTTGTACTTTCCGTTTCTAGACTTCTGGTACTGTAGATATAGAGGTGTTTGTGCAAGCATACAAATAATGGGATAATAAGTTCGCTCTTGCTTGATTTTTGTTTAGGAAAAGAGTATCGTAGAGTATTCTAGAGTTCAGACATTAACTGTTAAGTACCCCCTTTCGTCATAGGGAGCACTCAGATTAAATACTTTGTTTTATAAGGAAAAATAAAATCTTGATGTTTCTTGTTCAAACAGAATCGGTGACTAACCTTTAGACCTATTGTAACTAGCAGTACTTATATATATATATATATATATATATATATATATATATATATATATATATATATATATATATATATATATATATATATATATATATATATATATATATATATATATATATATATATATATATAATATACACATATATATACATATATATATGTGTGTGTATGTGCATATATATATATGTATATATACATGTATGTATGCATGTATACTCTAGCATCTGCCAGAGTAAGCCTTCATACCGGCTCTCTTTTTCTGCTTGCAGCTGTAGCAAAATTCTTACACAATTATTTTCCATTCTGAAATTTTTTAAATTTTCCATTTCATTCTCCGCTAAGTTTTCAAAGCAGAAGTATGTTGACTGCTGCGAGCTCTTTATCTTAGTGATATGGTTGTGGTGTAATCTTGAACGTCGCATATTTCATTATAAGCTTGTCAGTATGGTACAGTGTACTGAATCCTGTTATACGGCATGCGTCATACTTTACCAGGATGTACTTCAAATGCCATATCAATCAGTAAGGTTCTCCGAATAATTCAGGACCCAAGTAAGTCAAAGATTATGAAGGAGAGAAACTGTGGATTCAGCGTCCCATGGCTTACTCTTGCTGGCCTAGCCTGGGTACATTTGTTTGTAAATATGGTGAAAGCAGCATAAATGAGGAAATGTGAATAGTGAGCTTTCTAGATGAGTTACTGGTACCTTCTGCATATCCTTTACATTGTAGAAAATTGTCGAGATGGAATTATAAGTGAAATGGTACCGTGTTTCATTTTGGAATACATATATCTAGCCGGTGAGAAATCAAACCCAACGATGGGGCTAGTTCCATACATGTCAAAATGGAAACTTGGTTTGATGGCATTGTAGAATTACGATGGCAATAGTATTGTATATATATATATTATATATATATATATATATAGTATATATATATATATATATTGTGTGTGTGTTGGTATGAAAATGTGTATAAATATGTAAGAAAACTATAATTTCTCAAAACCTTACACGTAATGCACAATCCAACCTCACGTTGTACTGTACGAACAAAGAGAGCCTGTGCGACTTCAGAAATAACAGGAGGAAACGGAACTTGATATTTAAATGTTTTGCCGCCCTCCCGTGGGGAACTCCAGGAACTGGTGGGTGGCGTTGCAGATTAGAACTCATTGATGTCAAGACCGCGGGAGGACAAAGGAAAGTGGGAGGGAGAGGCCAGCCGTCAGCCATCAGCCCAGTTGCTCGACAGATACTGGAGTACATTCCTGGTTCATAGTTGGGACATTCTACGCGTCTTTCGCTTCGTAAACATTTAAAGCTACAAATGAATATATAAATACCCAAATGGATAGTAGTTCATATGTTAATCTAGCTACTGGGAAATGTTCAAAGGTGGCAGCTATAATGGTAGTTGGGGTGTTCAATAGTTACCATGTGCTTTATCTTTTCAAATCTCGAATTGCGCCTAGCCTCTGCATGAAGGTTTTCCCCAAGAGCTCCGCCTTGCTAGGCCTAACACTTAAGAGAATTTTCCTGTATTTATTTATTTATTTTATTTATTTATTTATTTATTTATTTATTTTCATTTCTGTGTCATGTAACTTTCCATTGGATTTTTTATATTCACTTCAGTTTACTGCCATTTGTTGCACATGTTCAGTTATAGTCTTTCATTCCTCTTTATTTCCCCAAATATTATGATAATAATATGCCCACCAATAATAATAATAATAATAATAATAATAATAATAATAATAGGACATTTTTATTTATAAATTGTAAGTGAGATGGGTTAAGTTTGAACTTCGAAAGCGACCAGTTTAGATAAACAAAATTAGTTAAAAAAAAACTGAATTTCATTAAATGTGTTGTATAATGCACTAAGATTCTACATGATGAAAAGGTGAAAGAGTGTCATACAGTGCCTACTGGTTAGCGTGGAATCCCAAAAACGCTCCACTGAATAGCATCTGTTTGGTTTCCCAGGCAAGGGTTGCATAGATGATTAAAGATCACATAGAGGGAAATATTTTTCTAGATATTACGATTTACTGAAATATGTCTACGTACTGACCGCGTTCAGTTTTACTGACGAAACAATTACTCAGTATGGATTTACGATCTCTCTCTCTCTCTCTCTCTCTCTCTCTCTATATATATATATATATATATATATATATATATATATATATATATATATATATATTACATGTGTATATATATATATATATATATATATATATAAATATATATATATATATATATATATATATACATACACATATACACACATATACATATACACATACATATTATATATATATATATATATATATATATATATATATATATATATATATATATATATATATATATATACATACATACAGCAGCAACAACCTTTTACTTGGCGAAGAAAAAATTATAAATTTTCAATGACTTTTAAAAAACTCAGGCACCCAAACATTTCACCTTCATGTTCCAAAACAGGTTCACGGAGGAGGTCGTTTCAACATCTGCAGAAATATGTTTTGTCAGCAGTGTTCGTTGTTCCTTTCAAATGTTTTCTTTTGCAAAGGAAAACAGTTTTGTTGACGTGTTTTCAGGCAATAAGTGTTTAAGGCGATACGATGAGGGATTGTACATTTACTGAAGCGATATTATTATTATTATTATTATTATTATTATTATTATTATTATTATTTATTATTATTATTATTATTTTATTATTTTGAAAGAATACATCATTTAACTGTATCTTCGGAACTTTACCCCAATATAAATTGTTTTAGTTTCTGATAAGAAAAATTATAAATTTAAGATATTCATTGCTGAAATTAATTTAAAGATACATGTATGTGTATGTTCGTCAGTAATGTTCCTGTAGTATATATATTTGTGACTTCTTATACTCTGTATCAGTCCTTCGTCAATGGCTCGGAAATAAAGTCGAAACCGGTCAGGACCACGTTTCTTATTTTTCACCTGTGGTAATGTGTGATAAATGAATCACGTACAAAAGTTATAGTAATCATATATATATATATATATATATATATATATATATATATATATATATATATATATATATATTATATAAACATATATATATATCAAAAAATGAAACAGAAGTGTAACCAAAAAATTCTGAATACTTAAGATTCAAACAGTATCTCATTGTATACAAGAAATCTAGTCGACAAATCAAAAAAATTAATAAGCTGAACTTTCCTCTAACCTCGAACTTTAGTCAATTCATTCTGTGTAAAAAAATCCACCAGTTTTATTGTGAATTGATCAAAAATCCCCAAGCATGGGGAAGGAAAGGTTACAACGGCCACCATTCGGGGAATTTCCCCTAATTCTGAGTCTCCATACTTCAGTTCCCTGTATCCCCATGACGCCAGTGCATTCATTCATTCAATCAGCGAGACTTGGAAAATAGGTGTGAGTTGTGTCTTGTGTTTGTATGTGTGAACGTGAACTGTAAATACACACAATTTTACAAAAATATCTACAAATATATCTGTAAAAAATGTATCAATATAACAGCATATTGATACATTTTTACAGACATTTTTGTAGATATTTTGTGTAAATTGTATGTATTTACAAGGGGATGATCATTGTAAATAAAACTGACTCCTTATTTACAGAGAGATGTGTAAAAACTTTGTAAAAATTGTATATATTTAAAAGTGAAAACGAAAATAGCTCCGTTCTCTGGCATTTAAATGCCAACTGCCCAAGGCCTTCATTCTTTACATTCCTCTTAACCTGGCGTCACAGAAACGCCCCCAGCGTGAGCTCAGGGAAGGTCAGGCTATCACTGTACGAAGAAGTACTCTTTTCTGTTGAAGGTTACCTAACCATGCGTGCAGTAATTTTCTCGGGAGCGCGATTGTGCGCGCGCGCAAGAGATGAGTTCCGCTTAGTATTTCCGGTTTTTGAATGGGTTAATTAGGTCAATTATTTGTACGGTTTTTTTTTTTGCAAAGTATATAGTGTTTTGAATTTGTTATGGTAAGTTTTTGATAATGTTTACGGAGCTTTATTTTGGCGTGCTGGCTGTGATGTGTTCCATCGATTGACTTAGGATGGCAGTGATTCGGATCTCTCTCTCTCTCTCTCTTTCTCTCTCTCTCTCTCTCTCTCTCTCTCTCCCTGAGTGTGTGAGAGTGCCTTAAATCCGTAAATTTAATCGGAAGAGACCGGAAGTATATCGGATTCAATTTCACACGAATCGTGGCAGGAATTATTTTAAGAATCGGCATTTCCGTTGGGGGGGGGGGCGTTGTACCATCAATGCACCTCACGCGGAGCACTGTAAGCATTACTTTAGGTTCTTTGCAGCGTCCCTTCGACACCTAGCTGCAACTCCTTCCATTCCTTTTACAGCACCTCCCTTCATATTCTCTTTCTTCCACCTTACTTTCCTCAACGCTCTCCTAACAATTGTTACATTGCGTAACTGCGAGGTTTTCCTCCCGTTACACCTACCTACGAATTCTTTCAACTCTCAGTTTCTCTTTCAGCGCTGAATGATCTCATAGGTTCCAGCGACTGGTCTCCTGCATCGCCAAACAATAACGAAAATGCCTTGGCGTAAAATGACACTTCGTACGGTATAATTGAACGCGCTCCAGAATACAGAGAAAAGGATATTTTCGGCTTTATGAAAAGAATATTTAGTAGATCGTTCTGAAAAGGAGAACATTTTTTTTTTTTTTTTTTTTGGTGCCTGTTGTTGTTACTTCTGTGACAAAATGAATGAAAATGTGATCGTGGTTATGGAAAAACAACCTTTTAAAAGAACCTGTTATAACATAAAACTGCATAATTACATACATAAAGAGATACACACACATACACTCAGACAAAGACACACACACATATATATATGTGTGTGTGTTTTTGTGTATGTGTGTGTGTCTTTGTCTGTGTCTGTCTGTCTGTTTTCGTCTGTGTCTGTCTTTGCCCTCTAGAGGTTTTTCACGCTGTCTGTGCGTCTGTTACTCCGTAAAATTAGGCGTAAATTACCTTCTTATTTCAGTAATGTTGTTACTGTTTCACACATTAATATAGAAAATGAAATTAATCCAAAACACTTAGAGAGAAGAGAGAGAGAGAGAGAGAGAGAGAGAGAGAGAGAGAGAAATTTGCAATTCCTTCAACTCGTAGGAGTTTAAATTCAAGTCGAATTTATAAGAATACTTTATAATAAAAGGCTAAGTAAAGATGGTTTATTTTTCAATTGGTTTTCGAAAGCCCCTCCCTGGCGCCCCCTACAATAATTTGGTCATTTCCCGTCTTGCAAAAACGGCTTTAACTTCATTTCAGTCGACGTATTTCAAAAGGTTAAACTCATAGTTTCTTTCGGAACAGAACGGAACAGAGTTATCCTAAGGCCAAGCACTGGGACCTATGAGGTCGCTCAGCGCTGGAAAGGAAAATGAGAGTAAAAGGTCTGAAAGGTGTAACAGGAGGAATAAGTATACCTTAGTTTAACCTGACCACTGAGCTGATTAACAGCTCTCTTAGAGCTGGCCCGAAGGATTAGACTTATTTTACGTGGCTAAGGACCAGTTGGTTACCTAGCAATGGGACCTACAGGTTATTGTGGAATCCGAACCGCATTATGCCGAGAAATGAATTTCTATCACCAGAAATAAATTCCTCTCATTCTTCATTGGCCGGCCAGAGAATCGAACGCGGGCTCAGCACAGTGCTAGCCGAGAACGATATCGACCGGTCCAATGAGGAACTCACAGCAGTTGCACTATGAAATAATTGTTAGGAGAGGGTGGATAGGTAATGTGAATGGAGGTACAGTAAATGGAATGAAAGGGGTTGCAGCTAGGGGCCGAAGGGAGGCTGCAAAGAACCTTTAGTAGCGCCTACAGTGAACCGCGTGAGGTGCACTGACGGCGCTACCCCTCTACGGGAATCTTATACATAAGAATGTATGTATTTGCATTTTTTCATTTGCTGTTACATTTCCGTTACAGCTGTAGTTGTGTCGGCATTTTGTAGCGCTTGGCAACGTTTCCCCTAAGGTGCAAATACACAAAATATTTTCAACTGAATATTAGCGTTGTTGTAACAGCTATCTTTTTTTTTACGATTACGAAACAGTGGTCAATGTGATTTAATGGATATAGTTTATTATTATTATTATTATTATTATTATTATTATCGGAGAGCGAAATTCACTGCCGTCATTCTCTATAGAGAGTAATCTTCTTCTTCTTCGTTTAACGTACTTTTTCCCAGTAATACTCTTTAATATATAAATTTGGTTATTTTAATCTTTATCTTCCTCTTATGTTAAATTACACGCTCCTTGTTCTCAGCAGGCATTTTGAATGCAAAGTGAGTTTGATGAAATTCGCCTAAATCAATTCGCCTCGTTCGGGAAATAAATCCGGGCCCTTTCGCTCATGAAGCAAGTAGGCCTATCCTAAACATATCAATACTATATTTTCTATACGTTGCTTTTATGTACAGTCCTATGCTAAGTTTGTACAGTACATTTTTATATATATTTCTGTGAAAAGCCACGTTGGCATATAACCTACAATTTGATCGCAATGAGAGAGAGAGAGAGAGAGAGAGAGAGAGAGAGAGAGAGAGAGAGAGAGGAAATTGCAATATTCATCATCAGTCATGTTCCACATTCAAATAACAACATTAGCCAGTCAGACAGAATCGTCAGCAAGCCCGAGATGGAATACGGCCGTCTACGGCCAGCTATGCTTGGCAACCGGGTCTTTCCTGAATGACAAAAAACCGAGTCTTTAAAAAAATAGAAAAAAGAAGAAAAGAATGCGCATCAACAGCGATGGTGAGAAGGGGTGCGGCTTGGCTTTTTATATCTAAGAGATATTTTAATGTTTATATATGCCGTCTTTAGATTTGTCAGTTCTTTTAAACCTTAGTATGAAAACAATGGGAATAATTTGGTTAAATGTCCGTTAACGTACGATAGTTTTTCCCACAAAGCTACGAAATATTTCATCTTCCAGATATACAAATCAGAATCTCCTACATCACACGAATTAAGGACGAAAGGAAAAGAAGAAAAACAAATGAGAAAAGAGACTGAGAAATGGACGCCCACCGGAAGCACCCGCCTATAAATTCTCGTGGGATCCCGTAAGGTCATCGTTTCTATCATACCATGAGCTATTTTCGACCATAACGGCTTAGCATGATTCGCAATCGTATTTTGTTGTTGTTGCCTGAGGCGCGATGATTTTCATTATGTTCTTTCGCGCCATCGCGGGCAAAGAGCAATTTTTTTAATGGATGATATTCTCGCGCTTTATCTCGTTCTTCCTGTTTTATTATCTCCTCCCCCCATCTTTTTATTTGAAGGGAAGTAGATAGATAAAAACCATCATAAAAGTAAAGGATATATATGTGTATATATACTGTATATATATATATATATATATATATATATATATATATATATATATATATATATATATATATATATATATATATATATATATATATATATATATATATATATATATATATATTTTATATATATATATATATATATATATATATATATATATAACATCTAACAAATTTACCTTTATATTTCCTGGTATTAAGACCCTCTTTCCGTTGGGAATCTTTACCTTGTTCAGATGCACCTTACTCAACCTGGTCAGTCACTTAGTGAATTATAACCCTCACAATTCACATCTCGACAGTAAACCTGTTAAATTCCGGCACCTTTCATTGCCACATAATATATATATATATATATATATATATATATATATATATATATATATATATATATATATATATATATATATATAATTGTAATAATACCAATTATCAATGAATAAAAAATACAATTTACAAGAAATGATAAATGCATAAATAACTTGAAAACACAAGTAAACAATCATAATTGAGAAAAAAGTGAAGAAAACCGTGAATGCAGGAGTAATGGCAATGCCCTAGGCTTGAGAACACAGCCCCCCTCCGGTCACCTGAGCACCCGGGCGTCCCAAGCCACCCCATCGCGCCCACGCCCACTCCCACGCCCCCACCCCTTTCCATTCCAATACACAATCACCTCAAATTTGTAAGAAGGAGCCTGAAACTACCTGAGGGAACTTCATAATTCAGACGTAACATTTCACGAGCATTTGGAATAAGTTGCCTCCACTTCATTTCTGGAAGAATGTTGTCAACCGATGTTGTTATTTACGGAGACGGGACGTTTTATTTATATAGATTTTAGTGAAAAATAAAAAAAAAAGAATTCGTGTGCTGAGAGGAGGTGAGTCACGGCAATGCAGTCTCTGTCATATATGTTGGTCTCTTGGCCGTCGCCAGCTGAAAAAACAATTCCTCTAAAAAATGAGCGGCATTATTTTAATTCAGATACGCTTATAAATGTTTTTTTTTAAACTGGTTTTTTAAATCACGGTATATCAAATGAAATTTCCGTTTTTATATTGTTACTATTATTCAGAAGATGAATTCTATTCATGCCGAACAAGCCCACAGGGGCCACTGACTTGAAATTCAAAATTCTGAAGACTATGGCATTCATTAGAGCGCAGTAACAGAAGGCAATGTGAACCAGAAAGACGAGATCACTGATTGAAAAAGTTTGGCCATATATAAACTCCCAGATACAAAACTCATTATTTATCAGGACTTATACTTATTTCCATTTCAGAACTGTTTTAATGGTTTGCATGTTCACTAAGGTGCAAAATAAAACTTGTATGGATAGGAATATAGAATTTGGGCCAAAGGCCAAGCGCTGGGCCCTATGAGGTCATTCAGCTGCTTGAAAGGAAATTGAGAGCAGAAAGGTTTGAAAGGTGTAACACTAGGAAAACCTCGCAGTTGCACTGTGAAACAGTTGTTAGGAGAGGATGGACAGCAAGATGGAAGAAATATATGAATGGAGGTACAGTCAAAGAAATGAAAGGGGTTGCAGCTGAGAGACGCTGCAAAGAACCTTAAGTAATGCCTACAGCGCAACGCGTGAGGTGCACTGACGGCACTATGACTTAAGACCAGCCCGCAAAACAACCAAGTAATTAACAGTTATTTACATTTTAGAATAGTCAGGGAGCCTCGCGTTTTCATTCACATGCAAGGCGAGCTGCGTACGACCCCTGACCACGCCGGAAGGTAAATAAGAATG
>NC_089765.1:19833820-19948820 GCF_040412425.1 Macrobrachium rosenbergii | reverse complement strand
GTAATAGAATTTCTTGAGGTAGACTAAGAGAAATAAGAGATCCAGGTCCGTATTAAAGAGGAGAGCTGATTGTAAAGGTTAACGCCCTTCACGTAACGATAAAAAAATGGCTTGGTTGAAGGAAGCTTGCCCGGGGAATCTGATAATGGTTACAGATCAAATAATTAAACAGAGATAACTCTCTCTCTCTCTCTCTCTCTCTCTCTCTCTCTCTCTCTCTCTCTCTCTCTCTCTTAGTTCAAAAACGAGCTTTCCCCTTTTTAATGTTTTATTTACATTTCTCTGTGTCATGATATTTACTTTCCCCAGGAAATATTTTATCATCTTTCCTACTTTAAAGATTTTTCCTTGACGAGTAATGTGTCAGTTCGGTTACCTGTTAATTTCACTCTAATTGGAACGAAATTATAGGCCTAATAATTATTATTCAAGGTGACGCTCTGTTATTGCAATACTAATATCGAGGAGTAGTATTTCGTTGCGCGATTTCTGTTTTTTTTTTTTATCATTACGTGTTAATAATAACGAATTTTTTTTTATTTATGCACATTTTAGAGGAGCTATAAGTTACATTCACTCTTGATTCTCTTTCAATTTTAGAATATTTCTTTATTTTTTCCCCCGTAGAAAGAGAGATCAACGAGCTTGAGAGAAGGGATATGGAACGCTGAATTCACACATTACATCATCGGGAAGATGAATTGGCGATTTTATACTTTGGCTGAAGTTTTTATCGACATTTATCTGTGATTGCTGTTTGTAAGACATGTCTAGTAGACGTTTTCAACACGAGGATAAGATTAAATCCACCTGAAATCCCTAAAGAGGAAGAGTTGAGTCACAAACAGACTCGAATGTGTACTCGATTTCGTCCCGTCCAACGGCGCTCTCAAAAACCAGTAGTCTTCTTTCTGGGTTCAGCCATTCCCCTTTAGTGTAAGATTTCTTCTGTCATTGTGGCAGCCGCGCCCACTTTTTCCCATCATATTATCGATGATAATTTGTAATGGAAAATAAGCTTCTTGTTAATAGAAAACATGGTCTTTGGTTTCGAAAACCTTGTGGTAAACGACCCCTCAGTCCATTTCGTTACAACGGCACATCCTTCCACAAGGCACAAAAGACAGCAGTCATTCGAAGGATGCAGACATTCTATGGCAGACGTAGACTCATGTTCTTCTTTTACCACTGGCATCTCAGCTTTACTTCGCTTGCAGCGGACGAGGAGGAACAGCGTTTCAAAGCCTTTCTTTTGCGCTCTCTCTTTAACCACGATCTGACTGCATGAGAAATGTGCACAGTATGCGCGAGGCTGTGATACTTGGATGCGTAGAACTAGACTATGTTGAGAGAGTTTTTGGTGTCCTTGTTATAGTTGTATTTTGTAGTCTTGGCATTTAAGATTACTATTATTCTTCCTGCTGTACCTGCACAGATCATTTGTAATTACATTCCTACAATATGTATTGACTGCTACCGTTTAAACCGTACATCTTTTATGTAAATCATTTCCGCCTGAACTCTGACCTTGTTTTTTTCAGCTTCCATACTTCACACCAATGCTTATGAAAACAATAACTGTTAATTTAATTGTAGCGAGTTTAAAGGCGGAGAATATTGTCATTTATAGCATTTTTAGACAAAGAATATAATGAATTTTTAATATAAGTTAATTAATACTAAGCTTTACCTGTTACTTTCATAAACAATGATACGATACAATTTGATTTTAACTTAACATTGATAAATATAGAGAAAAATATGAGAGACAAATTGATAATTGATATTTTAACGTTTAACAAATATTCTTCCTTTACCGACAGTTATTCAACTCATCATGAATGTCCTTCTTCTACTGGCGACGGTCCTTCCATCCTTCGGGAGTGGCTTCCCCTCCCCTACGACGACCACCTTCCTTCGGGTAGCAGACGACCTGGAGAGTCCTACGTCCTCGGACATCTCGAACGTGACCCTGACGACCTGCGGGATCGAATGCTTCAAAGCGGGAGTCGAGAAGTGCTTGGGATTTCAGTGGAAGCCTTATGCTGTAAGTTGCTTGTGCGCGCCATTGCGATCGGCGTCTGTTTTTGCAGTTATTTTATTCTTTTTTAAATTATATTTTTTAGGAAAGTTTTTTTTTATTTGTTAGTCACTGTAGGAAAGTAAAGCCAGAATATGGTTTGCAAATTGAAATCATAGCATAGTCTTCTTCTCGCAAAAACTTTGAAAATCAGTATTCGAGATAGTAGGCCTAGCATGTAGAATATTGAGCAAAATTAAATGAACTTTATCCCCAGACATCGTGAACAGCATTTTCAGTGTCAAAATTCAGTATACTGTCAAAACACATAGCTATATTGCTCATCTACCCGCCATGAGTCACCAACGGCCAGGCGTCTTGCACGAAATATCTATAACAGAAGTCTCTAAATATTCTCATATTATTTTAAGTATAATATTCGTCTTATTTATTCCTTTTCCAACTTTTTCCTCATCTCCCTCACTCATTGTTCCATGATCCAAAAATCACAACAATGACCAGGAAACGAACGCAGTCGACACGGCTTCGGCTTCGTCTTCCTCAGGGGATGAATGCACCAAACCGCCCATCGTAGGATCGGACGCCCACGGGCAGTGCGGATTCTTGGAGTGTGTGCCGAGGCCTTCTTCTTTAATTGTCGCGGCGGGATCCCAGATCTACTTATTCCGGGGGAAGGGGAACTTGACGTACGGTTCTCTCAATGGTCAGTGTTGAATAGTGTTTTGTGTTTACTTATTTTGTTTGTGTATGCTGTATAAAAGTGCACACTGACGTATAATATATATGTGTGTGTTTATAAATATTATATATATATATATATATATATATATATATATATATATATATATATATATATATATATATATATATATATATATATATATATATATATATATATATATATATAATATATATATATATATATATATATATATATATATATATATATATATATACTGTGTATATATATATATATATATATATATATATATATATATATATATATATATATATATATATAGAGAGAGAGAGAGAGAGAGAGAGAGAGAGAGAGAGAGAGAGATCTATATGTAAAATGAACAATAAATAAAAGACACACAGACAGCGCAAATAACCCATAAAATAAAGCAAAAATCTACATATTGTGTACAGAAATGATACTTATGTATTGATATATAAACGGAAAATCTGAACAATTACATAAAGCAAAAAAAAAAGCAGATATGAGACAAATAACCGTGACCAAGTATAGATATAACAAAATAAATCGTGAAATATAATATATATTGTATATTTTGATGTTCACCTTGTTCATTTCATCGAAAATGTAATTCAAGATATAATTTTTATAATTGTGGGAGGTTAATCCGATGCATATTGACGTCATTCGTTATAGTGAAGTTATAGATTATGTAATACATGACCTCGGTAAAGAACTTCCGGAATGATGACCAAGATTCGGCAGTCAAAGATGGACTGGACAAAAAAAAAAAAAAAAAAAAACTCTCAATGTGCTTGGGTTACTTGTCATGAATTCAAATTTACTTTTCACTATCAGTCATTAAAATTCCAATAATTTTTTTAGTACTTTACATCGTATCAGTAAAATTATTATTATTATTATTATTATTATTATTATTATTATTATTATTATTATTATTATTATATTATTATTATTATTATTATTATTATTATTAATCAGAAGATGAGCCCTAATCATATCGAACAATCTGACAGGGGCCATTGACTTGGAATTCAAACTTCCAAAGAATATGGTATTCATATGAAAGAGGTAACAGAAGATAAGAGGAAATACAGAAAGAAGAGATCAGTTATTACAAAAGAAAAGATAAATGAACAAATCTATAAATACACAGGAAAAAATGCATGTAAGTTATCAATATTCAAAGAGAATTGTTTTAAGGTAGCAATCCATCGCATCTTCCCCTGAACTTTTGAGATTCCAGTTGTTCAACATCCCCTGGGAGAGAGCGTTTCACAGTCCAGTGTTTACCTTTCCTAGGGGAAATTTGAGAAGAAGAAGAAGAAGAGGAAACTAAAATTTAAACCACCTTGTAAGTTCTATCGTCAGCCAGTCATCGTACAAGCTTGCCGCTGCTCCCTGGCAGAAAAGTAGTAATGATTTTGCCCTAAAGAGGACCCATCCGCCCCTTTTCTCATGAAAGGGGCCGCCTCTCCCCGCTACCTATGGCGTCATGGAAAACCGTCAGTTGTTAAGAAGTTCACAATCTCGTGGAAAAAAAACAGTTTGTGTAATAAAACTCCACAATTATATTGTCCCCGCATAGGGCCGTCAGTACACCTCATGCGGCGCATTGTAGGCTTTACTTAAGGTTCTTTGCGGCGTCCCTTCGGCCCCTAGTTGCAACCCCTTTCATTCCTTTTACTGTACCTCCGTTCATGTTCTGTCTTCCATCTTACCTTCCACCCTCCTCTAACAATGTTTCACAGTGCAACTGGGAGGTTTTCCTCCTGTTGCACCTTTTAAACCTCTTACTCTCAGTTTTCCTTTCAGAGCTGAATGACCTCATAGGCACCAGCGCTTGTCCTGCGGTCTAAGTTTCTATATTCTATTCTATTCACAATTATATAGTAAAGTGGTTTTTTTTTTACTATATAAAAGACAGAAGCGAAGACTTTCGTTCAATGTTTGCGTTAAAATACTGACAGTTCTCCCAGGGGCCGAGTTTTTCCACACAGGCGTTTACTTCAGAAGTTCAATTGAAGAAGCAATGCATTACTACCCTAAAACTATTCTCCCTGCATTTTCATACATTTTTATCGATTTATTAATTTTTTTTTTTTTTTTTAATAAGTGAGATCTCTTCTTTCTGTATTTCCCTTTAACTTCTTTTACTTCTTCCTAAAGAACACCATGTTCTCTGGAAGCTTGAATTTCAAGTCAGTGGCCCCTGTGATGGGCTTGTTCCATATAATAGGTTTCACCTTCTGAATAATAATAATAATAATAATAATAATAATAATAATAATAATAATAATAATAATAATAATAATAATAATAATAATAATAATAATAATAATTTAGCCTGAGTTTGGGTGAACGAGTAAGAGCAGATATATGAACATATTATTTATAGGTGCCTTGAATAAATAGATTTAATAATAGATACGTATCTTATCAACAAAAGATCCGTCAGCATTCAAGTATGCTATATATTAACAAGATTTATATTTTACTTTTTTTAATATTAATTAAGAAATGGCTAACGATGAATTTGACTGACTTTGGTTAAATGATCCGTTAGACATACAGTATACTAATATTAGCAACTTCATTTGTGGTTCTTAAGCTGCAAGGATTATTTAAGTCATTTGTCATTCAAAAGAAATAATTTCTTTAGTGAAACACTATTATTATTATTATTATTATTATTATTATTATTATTATTATTATTATTATTATTATTATTATTATTATTATTATTATAAGTAATAACAGTAGTATCACTAATATTTACATCTGATGCCTTCTCAAACTCCATGAGTGCCCATTTTTAAAAATATGTCCACAAAAACCGCTATTTTTTCTGTAACTCTTTCAGCCCCAAAGAGCTACAGTGTCTGCGCAGAAACCCTATTATTTCTGTAACTCTTTCAACTCCCAAGAGCTACAGCGTGTCTACAGAAACCCTATTACTTCTGTAACTCTTTCAGTCCCAAAGGGCTACAGAGTGTCTACAGAAACCCTATTATTTCTGTAACTCTTTCAGCCCCGAAGAGCTACAGAGTGTTTACAGAAACCCTATTTTTTCCTGTAACTCTTTCAAGACCAAAGAACTAGAGTGTCTACAGAAACTCTGTTATTTCTGTAACTCTTTCAGCCCCAAAGAGCTACGGAATGTCTACAGAAACTCTATTATTTCTGTATCTCTTTCAGCCCCAAAGAGCTACAGAGTGTCTACAGAAACCCTATTATTTCTGTAACTCTTTCAGCCCCAAAGAGCTCTACGGAGTGTCTACAGAAACCCTATTATTTCTGTAACTCTTTCAGCCCCAAAGAGCTACAGAGTGTCTACAGAAACCCTATTATTTCTGTAACTCTTTCAGCCCCAAAGAGCTCTACGGAGTGTCTACAGAAACCCTATTATTTCTGTATCTCTTTCAGCTCCCAAGAGCTACAGAATGGCCTGCACTTACGCCTACAGGATTTTCGACAAGACTAAGATGACCTACGCAGAAGCAGAGACTCAGTGCCAGATGGACGGTGCCAGGCTGATGGCAGTCAAGGTAGTTATTATTATTATTATTATTATTATTATTATTATTATTATTATTATTATTATTATTAGTTGTAGCTCGGTTGTAACATTAGAAGTTGTAATCACGCTGATGTCTTTCATGCATTGCAAGCAAGCATTCCCTCTTGGACATTGATCCAGAGGACCTCCTCCTTGGGGATTTGAACCACTGACTGAAGAGTTACCAGGAAAATTTATATATATATATATATATATGTATGTATATGAAATTTTATATATATATATATATATATATATATATATATATATATATATATATATGTATGTATGTATATATAGGCTATATACATAATATATATATATACAAACACACACACACACACACACACACACACACACACATATATATATATATATATATATATATATATATATATATATATATATATATATATATAAAACCATAGTTTGTTCTACAGTATACTGTAGATATTACTATTTCCAGAATCCTGAAGAGCAGGCTCTTCTCTCAGGGCAAGTTCTCTATATGAAGGATACTGGATTGGTCTAACAGATAAGGAATCGGAAGGACGCTTCGTTGATTCTGACGGTGAGTGATTTACCAGTTGTTAACTGGAGAGAGAGAGAGAGAGAGAGAGAGAGAGAGAGAGAGAGAGAGAGAGAGAGAGAGAGAGAGAGAGAGAAATCAATTCTCTTTCACTCCACCAATCTCTCTCTCACTCTACCATGTCAGTAGTAAGCACAAGGAGTTCAGAACATCATAATATTAGTTTAATTTTGCCAATTTTAATGATAACATTGACGGAGAGAGAGAGAGAGAGAGAGAGAGAGAGAGAGAGAGAGAGAGAGAGAGAGAGAGAGATAATCACCTCCTGTTCACTATCTCGATCTCTCTCCTTCTCTGTCTATAGTCTCTAGTAAGTACAAGGTGTACCGAACATCAGAAATACTGATTCACCAACATAAGAAACATCACTGAAATCAACGCAAAGAAACCACACTAAACGCTTAATCTTAAGCAGATATCTTCCTTATTATATGAGATTAACCCCTTCTGTATTTATATGTCAGGGAAGGTGCCCACGTACACCAACTGGGACTCGGGTCAGCCTAACAACTTTGCCAAGAATGGCGAAGACCAAGACTGCGTGATGCTCTTTCAGAAGAAGTGGAACGACAACCAGTGTAGCACTAGACTCAGCTTCGTCTGCCAGATTTCCTTCCTGGAATTGTGAGTTCGAGGGAAGAGATTCGTGAAATCTTGAAGGAAAGCAAAGAATGTATTGTAAATAATGTTCTTGTAGCAAAGAATAAGCGGAAGAACTGGAAAAATAGTGCGGAAGGTCTTATGAGACTAGAGAATCAAAAGTGCAATTAGAAGTGGCACAAACCCAAGAAAATTAGATTTCCTTCCTGGGATTGTGAATTGGAGGGGATGGATTCATCGTCTAATCTTGTAGGAAGACAAAGAGTGCAATGTTCTTGGAGCAAAGAATAAGCGGAAGAAATGCGGTAAAGAGTGTGGAGGGTCCATGAGACTAAACTAAAAGAGGAAGTTAAAACTGGCGCTAGCACAATTAAATTTCCTTCCTATAATTGTGAACTGGAGGGAGTTGATCCATCATTTAATCTTGAAGGAAAACGAAGAATTTGTCATAATTAATGTTCCTTTAGCAAAGAATACTCTGAAGAACTGAAAAATAAAATGTGGAAGGTCATATAAGACTAGAGAATCCAAAGTGAAATAACAACTGGCACTAGCACAAGATTTAACACGAGAAAGAGAGCCTTTGCAAAGGCTCATCCTCACTGCTATTTATAATCTGTTTAAAACTATTCTAAAATAAAATATATATATATATATATATATATATATATATATATATATATATATATATATATATATATATATATATATGTGTGTGTGTGTGTGTGTGTGTGTGTGTGTGTGTAAAATGAATTCATTTAATCACATGTAAACTTGTTATGCTCCATATAACTGCATTCACGATCTCTCTATATAAAATAGGATTTTATAGATGACAGAAGGCTTGTACAACCTGTAATTTATTTTGACTTGCTAATAGATTTTTTTTATTTAGCTCATCGCTGTCTATTTTCGTAATTTCTAAGTCATCTAAAATCAATTCCAGGTAACACATACAGTACATATACAGTATATATATACATATATATATACACATATATATGTATATATGTATGCATGTACACATATAATGTATATATACATACGCTATATATATGTATATATATATGTGTGTGTGTGTGTATGCGTAGATATAGATATACTGTAGATTGAGAGGTAGACATGTATCAGTTTGCAGCCAAACTCAAGATCATAAACTTAAATTACAATTTTTAATTCCGTCCTCTTTTTGAAATTACATTCGGATCTCCTCCATCTCTGACTTGTCAGTAGAAAATAATTTGAATATTGTTCTAGCTTGCTAGTGCGAAAATTCAAATTCCGGTAGCAATTTGTACAGTCTATAGAATCGATCATTAATTATGGTCAGTCTTTCAACCAATCCCCTTTAAGAGAAAGGAACAGTCTACAGGCTTCTCCGGTAGTTTCACAGTCTTTCAGACTGTAAGTGTAAAGAGAGCAGAATCTCATTTCCAGTTAACTGTTGTAGTTAAAACTATCCGCCGTAAATCTTATTTGCATTTGCCAACTCCTTCAAGTTAACTGGTAACTCAGTAAACGCTTAGTACTAAAACCTATATTTTTTGTTTTCAAGCAAACAATTCGGATTTTTTTTTTCCACCATAAAATCTATAGTACTACACGTAAAGCGCAGTTCCAGTGTGTCTTATAACTTAAAGTTTGCCATAAATATTCGTTCTTTGATACAAAATCAGAAGCCAGAAATGCAAAAAGATGGCAGAAACTTAACACGTAAGTCATCAACTCCACACTCGCTTCACTGTAGAATCACTGAGTGGTTTAGCATAAAAATAGGTAGGCCTATATTTGCTTTAGATATTTCCAGTATGTTCACTTCTAGAAGGGTCATTTTTATTAGCAAATACCAGGACAAAACGATCTTCGAAATATTCGTCAGGGGAGGCTTCAAGAACATTCGCAAATTGTCTTTCATTTTTGCTCTTATTTCTTGACCCGGATAGATGATGCTACAATAGTAAACTGGCTGTGTGTTAGAGAGCTCTAACACTATAAATGCATTATTCACCTTTAATTTACTGAATACGAAGATAATTATTATCGATGAAAGGTAATCATTACAAAGTTAGACTAAGAAAAACGGCCACTCTCTTTCCATTAAGCTGGCTCGACATCAGTGCGGTTGCAGCGAAATATGATAATTTTCAAACATCAAGAGCTTCTCGTTATCATGCTTTTGCGGCAAATTGGCCTCTCTCTCTCTCTCTCTCTCTCTCTCTCTCTCTCTCTCTCTCTCTCTCTCTCTCTCTCTCTCTCTCTATATATATATATATATATATATATATATATATATATATATATATATATATATATATATATATATCAGCTTCCTGCAATAATACTGAACAGCACATCAGGCCTTATGATAGAATTTTAGTTAATGTAGTGCCTGCTCAAAACATGGACTGGTGACTGCCTTGGACCGATTTGCTTGTTGGAATATGCCTCTCATGGCCACGAAGAAGAAATTAGGCTATGGTGTAGCGACCGCATCCTTTTATGTATAAAAAAAACAACTGAGAATCGAAGAACACCGCCTCCAATAGACCCATAATCTAATAGGAAAAAAAAAGGAATGAAAGTTGGAGAAAATAGCTGTATACGTCTGTTGAGTATTCATTTTTTCATTTAATGCCAGGCCATAAGCTTATCCGCCACTGAATGCCTTATTCATGAGGACTGATGCCGGTTATGTAACGTTAAAGCCGTTATCGCCTTCCGCACTGACTGATACAACTGGGTTGTTTGTAGCGGAGAAAACGAAGCAGCCGTTCTGGTGCTTTTTGTCAAATTTATCTGAAATTTTGTTGGTAAATGAATCACCGTTGCAAGTCTTGCGTCTTTCTGTATTGTCAAGTTTCAAACACACAAGTGTTGGGATGAAGAGACAGATAAATAATTAGAGCGAGAGAGAGAGAGAGAGAGAGAGAGAGAGAGAGAGAGAGAGAGAGAGAGAGAGAGAGAGAGAGAGAGAGCAGTAATCTATAGGTCTAGCGCTCAGACACTCGTCAGGTGTACTTGACAAAATCAGGATGAGTAAAAGAATGAACTTTTAAAACATAAAGCAATATCTACTAAAAAAATATTAAAAACTAGAAATAAATCTATTTAGTAAGTGCAATCTAGTATATATTTATAGGTTTCTTCAGCCCAGTGGGAACTTAGTATTCAATAATCTGTCTTTATTAGGCTTAAGATTTCTTTTCATTTCCTTTGCGTATAATTTAAACTTCTTCCTTTTATATCAGTTGTAAATGATTTTATTTTTCAATTTAATTGTTCTGTTATACTTTTTTCTTAGGTTTTCTTTGTGCTGATTGCTTGCACGCGTGAATAGAAACTTATAAAAATAAAGGCTTAAAAAGGTTATCTTGTGTTTTTCAGTTTCATCCTCATGTTTATTAATTTACTTAGATTGCTACCGACTTTACTAACATTTACGTTTGATCTGGTCAGTAACGGGACAGGTGACCTAATTATTTTAGACTCTCCTTCTAGCTGAGAGAGAATTTGACGGCTGCTAATGATTTGGGGAACCGCCCTTTCTTTTACTGAACCGGAACCGGAAGATAAGAGAGTTAGTTTATACATTATCCAGTAGCACAAACGATTATGGTTGTCATAAAGCTAATTTACTTTCTCCTTAAAACATTTTGTATGAGAGAGAGAAAGTAATATTGCAAATTCCGAGTGTCTTTTATACCTACTTAAGAAACGGGAGATTTGATAACTGGGTGAACACAAAGCTTACCCGCTATTGGTGGACACAAGTAGGTTAGTGTGTGTGTGTGTGTGTGTGTGGCGCCTAAGTTACTAGACTTCAATCACTGCTACTGTGAGGTGGAAAAAAAACTACTACTAGACAGTGCACTCGTACACAGTATACTGCCCTGTACGAATTTTTTTTTTTTCATATAGGCCTAGCTCTTCAATGAATGGAAAACTTTCAGTTAGAAACCAGCAAGAAAAACAACGCTTTCCAACATTGTATAATGAACTCAGCCTCAGCTTCGACAAAAAAATAAGTTAAAGCTCCATTTAAACTTGTAGCTTATAATATAATGACCATCGCTTTATCTGGTTTTGTTGCAAGTTTGTGAAATATGATTAAATAGCCTTTATTGTTCAAATATTGCATATATCTTACATAATTTTCTTTTCTCGTCTCCTTGATTATCATTTCAGCTTATGTAAGAATTGAAAAACTATTATATAACCACTCATTTTTCAAAAACTACACCTGATATTAGCTATGCAGGCACAAACCTTCTCATCATCAACTCAGTATTACTGGAATCCCTTTAAAGATAATTTCTCTTATAGGTCTTTGCTCTCTGTTGTGAAAGTCTAATAAATCACAATGCCTTCCTACATGCAGCCGTTATTTCCAGTGGTAACTGGTTCCTGCTGTCAGGTAAATAGTACAAAAAAATAGAGAGAAGAGGAATCAAGCAGACAGCGTAACCGCCGTTGTCATTACGTTCCTTTGTGGTCCTAGATTGCAAAGTCCGTTGTCTCTGTAGCCTACCGTCACATGCACCACAAACACGGAGCCTACATTCTTCAAATGGGACCCAAGGCGCTCACTCTTTAGTATATTTAGGGGAGATGCAGTGATGACAAAAAAAAAGTAGATTAAAAAATAAATAAACAAAAACGTGAACTGAGAACCATTCGGTACTTGATCAGATAGTTTAAAGCACGGGTGTTACGTGAACAGTCTATAAGTCTAGTCTACATACGTTCACCACCTGTATTAGTCTATACATTCTTAGGAGTATATTTTCAGGAAAATGCTGCCATACGGGAAAAAATATACAGAAATGTGTAAAGAGGATCTTTCTGTATAGCTTAAATTCCTATCCCTTGTCAAAAATAGTTTCTTCACAAAAAAAAAAACATTAAGTATGACACTGAATGTAAGAAGTCAATGTAAAAGTATTTTGAAATTCATAGAACATATTGCTTCACGACCGTTTACTTCTGTACTTTAAAATGATAATTTTATCTTTCCTTTATTACCCTTAGTATCTAGCCTCCGTCGTATGCCATTTACTCCATGCAGAAAATAAAATACATATTAGAAAAACAGACTTTTTAAAAGCCGCCGTCATACAATATCAATTGGCGTTCCACCAGTGACCGCGTCTATATTAATACACTTCCCATCTTCTCCCTGTTATCCTTTGCTTTTCCCAGCCCGAGAAGAACCCTAAAAGGGTTCAGAGGTCTGGTTAAACAAATCATTTATAACTAACTAACTATCCTTTGCTTTGTCTACTCATTCCGATATAATTATCAATTCGTCTGTCTGCTCTCGTAACAAGAGCATTTTTTTGTATGAGGAGAACAGTTTCATACATGATCATTATAAAAGAATTAGTTTTTGCTTGTCTCGTTGTCCGCTGACCTTCAATTATCTTCAAGGACTTCATGTTGATGAGGTTAGGTTTTCCCTGGGATATCTACGGGTTTTAAAATATTCGAAAATAATGATACGAAATCTAGAAATATTTGTAAAATGACGCCAGGAAATAACACCCTTGGCATGCAGAGCTGCATTACTGCACAATTTCAACATACAAGAAAATGTCGGGCTAAAGGAATATTCTTAAAAGTGCGGCCATTATGTGAGAAGCACCACTCCCAACATTCTGATCAATAATGCCCTGACGGAGAAACATAGACCTATACAGCTTGAAAACAAAGAACTCTTTCTCTCTCTCTCTCTCTCTCTCTCTCTCTCTCTCTCTCTCTCTCTCTCTCTCTCTCTCACCTTTACATAAACACACGGAACCTGTAGTCAATGCGCTGCTTATGGTATAAATGCAGTTCATTGTACGCTACCAGGATTTCAACGAAACTACTGAGGTGTTGCAGACGCCTGTCACAACACGCCGCACCGATAAGTAAAGTAAAAATAAATAAACAAAAGCTACGTCACTAATTGGGCTGCTCAGTGACTGACTTACGTCTATGACTGGATGAAATATTCATTGCATCGTCAGGAGAAGTCGTGATTACCTCACCCAGAGCCAAGGTCAACCGGACCCATCGAGTAAGTTAACGGTCGCGAGTAGAACGGTTACCCACTCTCACCTTTAAACGAAGTATCTTTGCATCCGTGGGATTCAAAACTGATATATAGGATACCGAGAGGTTGTACGATTCTACAGCAAAGGTATGTTGTTTTAGTAATTTTCTGTTATAAGTCACTGGGAATGAAAGGAGTATGCTTGCTACATTTCGGCAGGTATGTCCTCTCTCGTATCCAAAATATGCATAGGCCTATATACTTTCGAGGTGTATTTTTTCCCTTTGTGAGTGAGCATAGTTTATGCTGCTTTAATATATTTTCATATCCGATAACTCCATCGAGCTTGGCTGCCCATGGTATGTGCGTCTGACAAACCTCCCTTTCTCACACCTTCACATTTCTTCATCAGTGTCACAAGCCGGCTGACCTTTTGCCTCCAAAGATTAGCGTGTGTATGTTTGTATAAGTACACATAAATTCACTTAAAATACACTTCCTCTCTCACGAGAAACTAAAATTAAAACCATATGAAATTCCGCTCCTTGATCGCCATCAGCCTAGATCTTTAGAGCTCTCTCTCTCTCTCTCTCTCTCTCTCTCTCTCTCTCTCTCTCTCTATGGAGGCACAAGACACGCCGCCCCCGCCCCACCCTCCCACGGCTCCTCTTCAATTACATGCAATGTTCATGCAATTACCGACTGTCATGCAAAGGAGTAATTATGTCATTATTGCAGACAGTCCCGTGAGGTGGAAAGTGAATGTGTCACTGGGAGGCATCACCTGTAATTATTACTCATTTGGTATTTAGCGTTTGTTGGGTTCCCGTTATTAGCAAAGGTTTTCGATGAAAGAATTTCCATATCCTAATAAATACAGCTTGTAGATAAAGACACGGGAAGTTTCAGTGACCAAATATGTTAACAGCATCAAGCGTACAAAGTGCACATTGCATGTCTGGTAGGTTTAAATAATAATTATATCAAATGATCCAAAAAGTGCTACGACTGATTTGGGTGTAGTACATAAACTTTGTCTCTAATCACTGACTGCTTTTGTCAGTTGATTGTAGATTGTGAAGTTTCTTTCTGTTTATTCGTGTATTCCTTAATTCTCTCTCTTTTTAACAGAAAATCTGTCTATAAAACTAGGCTTAATACAGGTATGCTGGCGCATTCATTTGTTGCTTCACAAACAAGTAGACTAATAAGAAAGAATACCGGAGTCCATTTAACTCGATACGAGCTCAAAGCAGCACTCTGAGTCGCTCTGAAATTGATCCCTGGCACTTTTCTTTGGACCACGAGTATTTAGTTACGTAAAGGTGTTCGTGAGTGTAAATTACAATATATTCATTAACTATAAGCCACAAAGGAGGAGAACAGACACAACGAGATGCGAGCAAAGATCGTCGTGTTTATTCCACCTTTCCAAGTGTATCAGATACAGAAAGTTGTTGTATGTCGAGGCAAGGGTGACTCCCCCCGGGTAGAAAACTTCAGCATTAGCTGACCCGTCCTTGACACTTGCTCTATATATCTTCTCTATGATTTGCCTCTCTCATTCCTCCGTCACCCACAAAATTTACCCCCAACTGCCTTTATTAGCCTATCACTTATATTCACTTACTTCCATACAAGCCTTCATTGCACCATTTCTTGGCTTCCATTTACGTGTGAAACTCTAGACTCATATTCACTTTAAACCCTCATTTGCGACAAACGCCTTCAAAACTGGTATCCATTCTAAAGAACCTCTGATCGCTATTACCAATCATAATATTATCATTCGCAAACATCAACCTTTCCACATCCAGTGGTAAACATTCTTTCAACAGCAACCACACTGCATCCAACTGAAAGTCACGATCCCATCCATTCAAAATGTTAAACAACCACGTAGACATGGCTCACTCATTTCCTAGATCCTTTTTCACACAACCAAGCACTTGAAGGTTTCAGTTTCATTACAAAAAACTTCAGAATGTTCTGAACTAAACACAAAAACTAGTTCGTACAGTTTCGTCATTCTCCATATTGCATCTTTTTCATTAATGCTTCAAGCCTTTTTTAAGTCTGTTCATGGCATATACGGATGTTTTCCTTTCCCTCTAAGAGTCTCACAAAGGTGTTCCTTAACACCCACTTGATCAGTCTTCTTTTTTTTTTTTTTTTAAGAACCACACTGCTCCTCACATAGCCTACCATACCTTTTATCATACATCTTACTTTCACAGTCAACATGGTTTCAACAAAAACCAATGTTATACGCCTACAATTCTCAAATTCTTTATCTTGTATTTTCCCTTAAACAAACAAACAAATTATGTTCTTGTTCGTGTTATATTAAAAAGAGCCTCTTTCCTGTGTAAACATCATAGTAAATCTGAAAATCAATACAGATATAAGAATTAAAATACAAAGAAATAAAGTCTGATTCTCTAGTAATAAGGATCCTTCAGAAATCTGGACACATCATGAGGGTAGTTTCAATGGCTCATTGATTACAACCTTTCACAGGAGCATAGAGAAGCACTTCTGTCAGTGAGCGAGTCAGCAGCATATAAGAGAGAGAGAGAGAGAGAGAGAGAGAGAGAGAGAGAGAGAGAGAGAGAGAGAGAGAACGAGTACACCGCTTGATATGTTAGGAGGCAAGAGGAGTTTATGATAAAGCATGCAAAGGTCAGAGGTTAGTTTATGCACGCAGACGGGAATTCGCATCCAATACATTATAAAATACCATTACTAAGCATTATAAAAGATTTCCTAAATATCACAACGAAAGATGCAGTTCAGCTGACGTTTTTTCAGTAAACTGTTGAAGTCATTTTAACTTTATTTTTTTCTTAAGAAAAATTTACAATACTCTCTTTGTCTATTTTGAAGTGAAAACTGTATTCCCTTCATTCATCAGACTACTTCATACGAAGCATACGTCACCTGGATTATCTCTCTCTCTCTTCCCTAAGTTGTCTTTGCCCACTCAAAACAGGACTACTACTACTGCGAGGACTTTCAAACACCAACTTTTACTTTCATTGGAATCTGGGCCCCTTTTTTTGTATCAGAGTACACGTGTCGATCAGACTTACATGAATGGCAGGCAACAGGCCGACATTTCCCCCAATGCTGGACGAGAATTCGAAGCTCGAAAACGAGAGGAAACTTTCGAACCAGGACCATCTATTTTGGTGACTTTTAGATCGAGTTTTGGAGCGACTGGCTCCCACCCGTGCATTATGGTACTAGCTCGTGGCTTGCGCCAGCCTCGGCAGTTTTTGTTCGTTACGGCTATCATTGCTATACCGATGATATCGATCACGGTATCAGTCATTTTCCCTTACGAGGAAATCACGCGTGCATTTTATGCTTCTTCCTGTTCGTTGGTCGTTTTTAAAACGGGTTTATATACCTAAAATAGAGGAATGTTGTTTAACATGACGCATCCATTTTGACGGTTAGCCGAAACGGGCTGCATATTCTTTCATCAACAAAATGCTCACCAATATGTTCATTTTACTCCTTGTTGCCAACAGCGACGTGTGTGTGTGTGTGTCTGCAGCAGCTGAAAACATGTTATCATGAGCCATTTATTTATTTATTTTAATCAAATATGACCTCGGTCTAACTTTCTCGTTTGTAATTGTGCTCAAGGCTTTTTTTCTTTCTTTTTCCCTTCTCTTCAAGTCTTCTGTGTTTGCAGTTTATGAACAGGAAAAAGCGATTGGAAAATGTCATCAGTGGACAAGAAATAAAAATGAAAATAGAATTTTAAAAGGGTTTAATGGATGGATGACAAAAAAAGGGAGCGTGTGCCAGTCATAACCATCTTCTTTTGAAACAGGTTTCATGGCGCCGCGCCGCTACTTTCTCGCTACTTTTGCTTTCTTCCAAGCAGTATGTCCCCAGTGAATGCTTCTACGCAAAATAACACATATACACATATTATATATATATATATATATATATATATATATATATATATATATATATATATATATATATATATATATATATATATATATATATATATATATATATATATATATATATATATATATATTGCTTTATGACTCTCATGTTGCTCACTTATAATATAATCCATGACTTCATACAGAATAGGTTTGTTCTAAGCATGCTTTTCTTACTGAAAGATTTTTTTTTTTAGGGCGAATTGAAGAAAATAACAAATCTCTTCGGAAAGCGGTTCAAAAGTAAAATCTGGAAATTGGGTGTTTTGATAGAATAGAAATTTGTTGTTTTTGTCAAAGGAGTCACGTAGAAAATTGTTACAGATTCTCTGGAGCATGTATAACATATTTCTTCTACTGTGCTGTGCAGATGTTTACCACTTAAAATAATAAATTGCTCTTTATCAAGCACTCTGTGATATTTATGAAAAAATAAACGATAAAACTACAACTTTTTGTTAAAAATGCAATTGCACTCAATAATAAGATTGAGGAGAAAATTAAAAGGAAAAGTAACAAGTAAAGAATGCACCGAAGTTTCTTCGGCGCAATCAAGTTTTCTGTACACTGTATATTGCTGAATGAAACTTTCAGCCACGGCTCACGGAACTCTTAGCCGCGGCCCATGAAACTCAGCCACGGTCCGGTGGTGGCCTCAGCCACGACCCATGAAACTCTTAGCCGCGGCCCATGAAACTCAGCCACGGTCCGGTAGTGGCCTGTGTTGTTGGTACCTATACCGGTGCCAGAAGTACGATTATGGTTAACTTTAACCGTAAATAAAATAAGAACTACTCAGGCCAGAGGGCTGGAATTTGATATGTTTGATGATTGGAGGGTAGATGATCAACATACCAGTTTGCATCCGTCTAGCCTCGGTAGTTTTTAAGATCGGAGGGCGGACAGAAAAAGTGCGGATGGACAGACAAAGCCGTCACAATAGTTTTCTTTTACAGAAAACTAAAATGCTTAACATGGAAAAGAATGAAAGGGTTGGCCCATTGTTTTTTGTATTGTACCATATTTAACAAATTTACTCAAATAACAAATTATTCTGCATAGTCGAGGGGTGTATTTTAAAGAAAATTACTTAAAAAGTAAGGATATATTTTCAAGGCTAATTATTCCCTTAAATTCAAGTAGTAACCATAAAAATTCGAATGATGAAGTTCGAGTGAAGATTGCCCAGAAAAAAAAAATCATCAATGGCTGTTTTATGGTACTTCAGACAAGATTACAATTTGCGCACATTGCTCAACTGTAATCAGGAAAAATACAGAAAATAATGACCAATACTAACACAATGGAACACTAGCATATGTGTTTAATTATTGCACTCATAATCAGCCAGTTCTGCTCGATAAATGAAAAATAGTCTTAGATTGAGAGCACTATCTTTTCAAAAATAGACCTACCAACAGTTGTCACTATGAATGAGCACTGCTAGATCAGAGAGAGAGAGAGAGAGAGAATCATGGTAGCGCTCGCGAGCACCATCTTTTCAAGACTAGACCTATAAAGATTTTCCACTGTGAAAGAGTACTGCTAGACCATGGAGAGATAGAGAGAGAGAGAGAGAGAGAACAAAACAAAAGAAATCACAGCAGTGCTCGCGAGCAACAGGTTAAGGAACTCACTTGTCTGGTTTGTAGAATCGTGTGAACCACAACTTTTATGCAAGGACTTAGATTAAAATGCATTTTTTAAAGGTTAACAGTTTTTTAGTTCTACGATGCTGGAGAGAAAGTAGTTACCACCAAGGGTAAAAAATAATAATTATAATAATATACTAAATCACTCATAAATATCATTATAAAGCATCGCCTTTCCCATGAATATTTCACACCTTCTATGCCAGAATGGGAGAAATGACGTCACTACATTATCTTGACTTTCGTTTTGCGCAATCATCATTTTACGCGGTGAAAATTGCGCTGTACTTGTTGGATAAGAAGGAAGTTTGCCGTCATTCTGACGTAGTATAATGATGATGGATGTAGTTGATCATTTGCATTTAATGTTGATCATTTGCATTTACTGTAGATTGTACCAGTATTATATCAGTCAAGTGTCAGTCACGATACAACTGTCATCAGCTGCGCTTATTCATTTATCTCTTCTGTTTAACTTGCATAGTTTCCGCGAAAACTTTAATTCTACATCGCTTTCGTTAAATAATAATAATAATAATAATAATAATAATAATAATAATAATAATAATAATAATAATGTGTCCTCAGAATTACGCAATGAATAGACAAACCGATTTTTTAAAAATCCAACATAAATTTGTATTGACAATAATTAGTCCAACATTCTTAGTGCTCTCTAGGATGGATTTTAAATACCGAGACAGTTATACTAGCAGTTTGGATTCACAGACGCCCGAAATTTCTATTCCTTAAGAGAGAGAGAGAGAGAGAGAGAGAATCCTTTTACACCTATTTCTGCTTTCTCAGTGAGCGTTGACCAGAACTGAAAGTGTAGCAGCATCTTAACATCAATTTCTTTACCTCAGTACATAAATGCATTAGTAGGCCTATATATATTCAATATAACAAGCTGTCTTGGATGTTATTTTTTTCCTTTATCTGAAATGTACAGACGCGAGTCTTCTATTAATAAATCAGCAGGAATTTATCCGTAACGTATACAACAACAGATGTGGCGTGGTGTTTCCCGAAATAAACATGTTATTTTGATTAAATTTACTCACTTCACAGCTGTTGTTTCCTGTCCAGAAGTGGTCAGAGTGGCCCATATTGGTGGAAAAGTAGGTCCCCGCTCCCTTAGGAAGATAAACAGAACAAAATTCTGCTTCGTTGTTTTACCCTTCATGAATCTGACGCATCAACGTCTCCTCTAAAACAATTTGTAAAAGTTGACAGTGACCAAGATCCACCCAATTGACGACTTCAATTTGCGCGCCACAGCGTCAGCGAATCGTGAAGCATCATGGGAGACGACCCCAAACTTCCGGCCGAGTGCAATAAAGTCTCGTCGAGAGAAATATGCAACTTATCTTGCGAAAGTTATGAAAATGCGGGTAAACTCTGTGGATTATGCATTCCCCGTTTATTTCAGCTTTTCGTATGAACTGATATAGTTTGTTGAATGAATGGAATTTCTTCATAAGGCTGAAATTCTTCATCAATGAAATAAAATACCCTTAAATGTGGGGATACATTCATTCATCTTCCCTTGCGTCACGAGTTGATTTGGGTTGTTGCTTAAAAAGCTCGATGAAGGTGAGGTTGATTTGAAAAGGAAGATTCTTTGTTTGTATGTTAAAATACAGAAGAGACAGTAAAACAGCACTTGGTTATGAGTTTGATATAGGAAAGAGCCGCGAGAAAGGTGAATGACGCAGCACAGGGGGTGGGGGAGGCTCTTGGGTATTGGGGGCGGGGCTTCCCGGATTGGGGGGGAGGGGGCAGGAGTAAAGAATCGTGGAATGTAGTGCTTAGTTGTTGCTCAAACCTTGTGGAATGTAGACGTCTTACGAGACTTTCCTAAAGTTCCCCTGTCACACTATTCACAAACTTTTCACAGTTCCGTCGACGAGTAATGGATTAAATAGACTGCACGTTAATAAGTGGCCCAGTCAGTGAAAACCTCTGGTACCTCTTCAAATACCAACGAGGTAAAAAAAAAAAAAAGTGTTGGAAGAATTTTATATATATTTTTTGTGCGAATTTTTCCACCAATCCCCTGTGTGTGTGGGACTTCGTGAGTGACCCCGACCGTGGCCTATGTCAGGACCAACGTACCCTAGGCCTAAAATCTTCTTTTTTTTTTTTAGGCCTTTGCACATGCATGTGTCATGCAAGCCCCTGGATGACGGTTACGACAGGTGTTCTTTTGCACCTGGAATGAAATTGTGGCGATCGTTTGTCCTGAAAACACCTGCTCGCCATCGGTTTTGTTTCCCCCTGTCTCGTCTGGAGTTGCAGTTGACCGTTTGGCTTTTGTTTACTTTACGAGGCGTATGATTTTGAGTAAGATTTTAGGCCTGGGTTTTAACTGTTAATGTTGGATAGGCATAGGCTAATGCGGTTTGTTTTAAAAGAATATAGACCTAAACCTAAACTGAGACCGAACACGAGAAGGTGGGATAGGTTATGTTTATTCTAGCTTGGCCTAACGTAGGTTAGGCCGTTCAAGAATGGATATATAATTTGGCTTAGGCACTTTTGTAGGTTTAAAAGGATTGAAAATCAACACAAATTTAAAGGTATAGGGTAGTTAGACTAGGCCTAGGGTTTATCCTATTTAGGTTGTATTTCCTGTTTTGGTTAGGTCTGTTTCGAGATGAATTTGTAAGGCAAGTAAAGATAGCTTATGGCTCAACTGACATTTTCAATAATGAATAAGTGAATATAAAAATTGAAATTCACATTAGTTATCCCTTTAATTAATTTCCAGATTCAAACTAGTGTAAAAGTGCGCAAGAATTAATCACATTAGGCCTATTTCAACGGCGATTCATCCTAACCTAACTTATTGTAGAGCTTCAAGCCTAGGCTTAGTAAGGGGGCTTCGCACACTCCCCCCATGGGCATTCTCACTGTGAGATCTTACATAGCCGAATGACAGGTGTGTAGAATTATCCAAACCAGCTTAGGCCTAAGTAGTCTTTCATGAAAAATGGTCTTATTGAAGAGCCCTAGGCTAGTTGCAATTACTAGGCCCAGATAAATTAGCCATCAAAAGGTGTTTTGTTGACTAGTTGCAATTACAACCAAAGTGTAGCCTAGTTGGCGTAATGGCTTACCCAGAATCTATGCATTTGGGTCGTTTCGGCCGTAGGCACGTTTACGTGCAAAATGGGCGCCGTGTTTAGTACCAGCCCCTTGGGATGTACGTAAAACATGAAATAATAATGGTAAATACCTTAAACATAATGGTAAATACCATAAACAATGTCATACATTGTTTTGGATGTTACAGCCTATAGTGACTTACGGCCGAAACGACCATGACCGGCATCTATAATACAGTACATGATGTATTTCAGTGTTTCGAGACTGCCTATCTTACTTCTGAGAGTAGGTCAGTGTTGCTTTGACATTTCCTGCAGACTTTGTCCCATTTATATTCAATTCCATTTCATATTTTAGTTACCCAGACCCAGCATTAGGCTATTGTTAAAAATATTTACTTTTAGCTACCACCAGCATAGATGACAGTGTTGAGTTATGGTTTTGCATGGTTATTTTCAAGTTTATCAAACAATATTATTTCGTCTTTTACGTAGGTCAATAGCTTGGGTTTGGGTCGTTTTGCCCATAAATCATTTAGGCTGTAAGCGCGTTTACGTGCAAAATGGGCGCTGTGTTTAGTACCAGCCCCTTGGGGATGTACGTAAAACATAAGATAATGATAGTAAATACCATAAACATAATGGTAAATACCATGAACATGACATCTTACGTTGTTTTGGATGTTGCGGCCGAAACGACCAGGGCCGAATAGTTTTGGAGTTAGGATGAAGTACCCCAACCTGAATTAAGAAACTGAATTTCCAGGCAATAATCAATGTGAAAATTATTAAAAAGGCATGAAAATACACAAGAAGAAATTCATCTAGGCTAATTGTTTAGAGGTAGAGGGAATTGAAAAGAAATTGCCATTAACTGTACATTGTAATCCATAATGATAACCCCTGGCATATAATCCTAACCCAACTTAAGGTGCCATGCCTGATATTGTATCATAGAGAGCCCTTGATTAAACTCTTTGAAATGTCAGATTAGATTCTGCATGCCAGAGGACAGCAAGACTCCTTCCTGTCATGGTGACTTGTCAGTTTGTGGACTGACAAATAACCTTTTGGAGTGATTCTGAGGAGAAGCAATGAAGTTGATCCAGGCAGCCTTGTGGCTTAACCTTTGGTTAAACTTGTTGGTCAGATTCACTCACTGATATATATGTCTTCTGACAAAGATGGCGAATATTAGAAAATTTTTGGTGTTGGAAGAAAAGGCTCTGTCTTTCTTTGCATACCAGAAGAAAGACAGTTTATAGCCAAGTTATGTTTATGGATTGGTGTTTGGTTCATTGTGCTTCTTGAAAAGGAAGGTCTGGGTGGTGTGGAGAAAAGGCAGATCAGTTGGTGAGACAGCTTAATCTACTATGTTGTCTTGTTTAATTTGTCCAAAGCTTCAGAGAGAACCATTGTCAAACCATTGGGGATGGCTACACTTCCGGCATCTAGGTCTGGTAAAGCATAGTCCTCAAAACCCTGATTATGAGTTCAACCTTCTTTCTCAGTTGAGGGCTCTGAGCCTTCCCAGCCCATTCAGCTTCCCTGAGAGGGAATTTCATTCTGGTTTGCTTGAATTTAAGTACATATTTTAAATGAGTAGGATACATCAGGGACATCTTGTTCAGTTTTAATCATTAAAGAAATCCCCAGTGGAATTATCGCACTCCAGGTTATGATACCAGGGAAAGCAGTGATTACTAATTCAAAGCATTTCCCAGATGTGTTTGTGGCCTCATTTAAAATATGCTTACAGCCAGATTCATAATTATTGTACTCTAGTTAAAAGCTCATACACCATGGCAATCTGTAGGGGAAATTCCCCATTATGGGCATTGAAATCATCAACACGCATAAAGAGCGCCTTTCTGTCATCATCCTATACCATACCCATGGCAGTGAGAAGGCTGACAAAACTGTTCCATTTAAGTCTGGGTTGTGGTACAGTAGGGGGAATACAAATAAATTTTTGTGCATGGCACAAACCTTACAACTTGGACCTTGTGGTGACAGGCATCTCCAGGAGATTTGTTAAGTGTTAGATACTTAGGTGCTAGATACACCTTCACAAATTCAGTAGGAATTCAGAATTGTTAAGCTGGTTGTAAATATTAATGTTTTCCTTATAAATGATTTACCATTAGATTTTCTAATTATAGTTTGTCTGTCTTTCAGGATGGCATCCCCTAGCACGTGAGGTCTCTACCAGATGTATTTAGGAGTCTACACAATGCACCTCCTGTATGCCAGCGTTACATGATGGTGTGGTTCACTGGTCTTACCGTTGTTGATAGTATTGACGTGTGAGTGTAACTAACTGTTGTCCTCCGTCTTGCTTCTGTAACATGTAGGGCAGTTTTAGCACAATGTTTGTTTTTAAGCCAGCTTACTGCTGTTTGTGTAATGCTTCCATTCATTACTTAATTGGCTGCTAATATCGAAGCACAAATCCCCTCTTTATTTACCCGAACCATAATTGTTTTAAGCAGCTGCTCAGTAGCAAAGTGATGGTTAATGTTGGGCTAGTCAGTCAGTTGTCCTGCCTGTCATATATCCCTACAAATAATAATGATGAACTTGTTACTGGTTAGATATACTCTTCTTACTTTTTTTTGTGATTGGTAATAATGGTAATAATCACGTTGTATTGCATTGCTTTATTTTTGCTGTTATCACGAAGATTATTCTTTGCTTTTATCACCTCTCCTTAACAAAATAACTATGGTGCTGGTTAGTTACGCATCTTGGGCATTTTCACCCTTTACAATGGGATTCTAGTTAAGGTAGGTTCTACGTACCTCACCTAAATCTAGTGATAGTTGTCGCCATATACAGAAATCTAGGGTTACTTCAGACCAGCTCTGAAATTCACAGTTGAATGTTCATTGGTTTTAAAATTAATGGCAGTGTTAGCAACCATATTCAGGAATTGGAAATCAGAACTGCCTGACAACAATATATGAATATGAATTTTCCAGTATTTCCAGCCATACTTTATTGGTAGTTGTTGATTCCTCAGTTGAGGCAGTAAAGTAGTACAGTAAAACCAGTTTCCTTAAGTCTCAGACTACTGAATCATAATTTTAAATTTATTCCATCATAAGTCACAGATATACAACAAAAATGAAATGGAAAAACCAGTGTTAAATTAGGAATAATAATATGCCATTGACAAAAGTGGTCTTCAAAAATTTGGGCACACATTACAAGCATTGCCTGTAAGCTGGATGAAACTTATTTAGTCTGGTGAAACCTAGATTACCACATCCATAAGAACAAGGCAGAAATGTTTATCACTAATGGAGGATATGATTAAAAAACATTAGGCTTCCATGTCCACTTGGTTATAATTTCAGGAGGTTAAAGTTTAAAAGTTGACAGTCAAGTAGGAAACTTGTAAAGGGAAAACGGAATATTAATGAAACTTTGGAGCTAATAGACTTTGCAAAGAACAGTTACATTGTTTAAGTGCACTTTGTAAAGCTCACTTTAAATAGTATCCCCTTCACATCTCTGATTCGACAGACACTGCCCTCTTTCCAGCCCCCCTCTTCTTGGGACAATTCAAGGATGAGGGTATTTTACAGGTGGGTTGGGTTAGATCTCACACATTGTTGATTCTTACTTCAGTTATTGAAGGCTTATTGAGATTTAATTTGTCCTTGACTTGTGGGATATTAAGGTTTAAAGGTTTAAAAAATCATTAAAATTTTATTCATAGAATGTACTGTGTTTTGTTAAAATATTCACAGGAGCTTTCCCAGTGAGAGTGGTGTGGTGTAGGTTTTCATAGAAATATTTTGTGAATGCTTTGCTTACTAGCTTGAACATTGCTATTAAGTGTAATCAGTTTTGTAGTCAAATGTGCACTTGTCCTTGTTGTATTATTTGTTGTCTTTAGCTTGGTAACATAGTAATCACCATGTTATTAAGATGGCTGTGCATGGAAATGCTTGTGAAAAACTTTATCGCACAAGCTTTCCGTTTTGTTAATTTCAAAAACCTAGTGTATGGTTTTGATTATTCCAGTCAACCCTTTTGATAAAAAATTCTCTGCCTCTAAAGTGGATTTTTGTATATTTAAACATCAGACCGTGTATATCAAATGATACAGTATGGTATTTACAGAATGTTAGTCTTTACATTTTGTTATAGAGGTATTAATAGAATTTCTTTCCCATTAATAAGCTCTGGGTGCCATACGGTTTCTTGTTCTCATCTTTACATGATTATAGTTTTTGTTATTAGAGAGATTTTCCCTGTCTGCTCTTGGTAGAAAAATAGAATTAGTATCATCCCTTTTATGTCATTTTTGCACTATCAGGTTAGATGTGAAATAAAATTCTCTCCACTTCTAACCTGCTCACTTTCTGTCTCACTTCCTGTATAGTTTAGGTCTTCATCTGTGCCCTTTTCTATGATTTTGTAGTCTTTTATACAAGTCTTTGTCCTACTTCCATAATTACTACTGTTCTGATTAACTATTCCTCTTCCCTTTTCATCCCATGCCCAAACCATCTCATGCTATATTTCCAGGTGCTGAACTCTACCTCATTCCACACCTACTTAGTGGCCACAAATCATAGTATCTTTTCAAAATATCCACCATTTTATTTGTTAGTGCTCATGTTTTTACAGCACAGGATAACACAGAACTTGTGCACACATCATAAGTTTAGAGTACTGCTGTATAGTTATGGGATATTTTAATTGTTTCATCTAGACTATTGCTATGTTTCTCACTGGCCTCTCAGTACCTGGTTCATATTCATTTGTCTCCAGGTTGACAGAAATATTCTACCTCTTTTTAGATCTGCATTTCTACAACATTATTATGTTTTTCAGATAGGCTACCCCTTTTTCCCCCCCATGCAAACCCGACATAGGATTAATATTTCTATTTGGAAAGCATAGTAATGGAATTGTTAGATGAATAAAAACTGAAGGGTACCGGATACATTTTTACATTACATTTGTGGGTGGCAGTTCTAGTTTAAGTTCCATGCTTTTTTCCAGGTTAAGATGCCTTTCAAGCTTCGTTTAAAAAAGACCCGGCAGTACAATGTGGTATCCCGGAATGTCCTGGTCATCAGTGTGGAATTGCTGGACAAGACCACACTGGAGTGTACCCTTTCTGCTGACTCAACAGGGCAAGATTGCCTTCACAATGTGTGCCAACGTCTTTCTCTACACCAGGTAAACAAATTTTGTGCATTATTTTGCTTTGTATAATATTGCAGTTCCTTGATTCTTTCCATGATTTATTGGTGAGATTTGTTAAAATATAAATTTTTTTAAGTTTCTTACAAAGTTTTGAGATTTTATAAGGGAGTGACATCTTTATATTGAATGAAATCCCTACTTTCTGTTTCAGCCTGAGTTTTTTGGGCTTCGTTACATGAGCAAAAAGCCGTACCCTAAGGTGAGATGGGTGGAGCTGGATCGACCGCTCAAGAAGCAGTTGGATAAATATGCTCAGTCTCCTGCTTTGGCCTTAGCTGTTCTTTATTACATACATGATGTGTCCTTGTTACAGGATGATGTCACAAGGTAACCAGCTTTCTTATTTCTTTATAGGTCAGTTTGCCCGGTATGGCACGTTGTCGGATGTACAGTTACAGTATTAGAATAACAAAGTTACAATAATTTTTCTTCATGCCAATTGGTAGCTCTTGATGAAAGCTTTGAGGAAATGCACCGTTGTGTTAAATGAAATTTATGATAACTGTCAGAGAAAGGGGAAAGAAAGTAGTGAAGAGTAAAACCAGGTAGGACGTGAATGGTTATTCATGTTCACTTGGTGCAGAATAAAAAGGAATTAATCTTTCAGGGGTGTCATTAAGAAGTAAGGAATGGGGCAGCCAAGAAAGAGGGTTTCCATGTTTTAGGGAAGTGACTGGCTTCTCAGTCTTTCTATTGAACCAGCTATAAAAGCATTATTACAAATTTAAGGCTTGTATGTATGAAACAAGTTGTATTAAAATTGGTTTTAATTCTCTCCAGATCACATTACTTTTTGCAAGTGAAGCAGGATGTTTTAGAAGGGAAACTTCGATGTAATCATGAACAGGCAGTCCTTCTTGCTTCGTATAGCTTACAAGGTATGAGTTTTATTGTACTGATTTATTTATTTTGGGGTTTTTGTGAATAAAACTTGAAATTTCTTATTTGAAGGAGATAGTAGACCTTTGCTTGAGGGTGTAAGTGAATACCAAGTAATCACATTAGTCCATTATAGCTGTACATGCATTTCTCAAATTCCATCTGTTGCTGAATATTAGTTTATTACATTTTTTTCTTTGTTTGTGAAGTATTGTACTGTATGAAACTCATGGTGTTATGGAGACAGAATCTTTTTTAATTATTTTTTCTTTTCTTGGTGATTTCTTCCTTTTCTAGTTGACTTGTTGGTATTTCAGCAGTATGCTGTGCTGTACTTCTTATTTATAAAAAAAATTGCTGATGGTAGTTCTCAGCCAGTTTAGTTTTGCTAATTGATTTTGCTGTATTTACTCTTTAATGTCTTCACCTTTTGGTTAGGGATATGTAAATTTCTTCCACTAGTGTGAGTTTGGAGAGGTGCCTGTAAGTTTGGGCAGACTGCTCTCTATGGTTCATAGATAGATGACAAAAGAGGGTGAATATTTTAGCCAGAAGGCCAGTTACGATAAGGATTTAATGTCATTGTTATGGATGCCACCAGGTATGATGAGATTACTGAATCCCCTTAGTTAAGCAAGGTGAGACCACCATATTAAGTATCTTGCATTTAATATGTTGATCTTCAGTCATGCTTGATAGCAGAATCCAATGAATCAAGTCTGGAACTGAGCTGAGACTGATCTGACAGATGCAGAAGATTCTTTCCTGTCCTTGGAGCTTCTCAATGCCAACACGTGGATAGAAACAATTGCAGACACTAGTGAACCTTTGGCCGGGAATAGCACTGTGAAGAACAAGAATAAACACATAATTTTTGCAGCTGTTGTTCCTTACAGACTGGAGGTTGAGATATTTCTAGAAGATGATTTGATGGTGCATTTAGTTGCAGTGCCCATCTAAAGGTAGTGAAGTTCATTTAGCAGGCAGTGGACAATCTTTCTTATCACCTTTTGTGACTTGCATGGCTTCAGATGTGAACATGGAACAGTTCTAAAGAGTTTTTGACAGATAATTGTTAAGAGTGGACTCAGGGGGGCAACAAACACATCTTTTGGTCAAAGGATTCCATGGATGTAACTGGTTATATGTCAAACAAATAATGTTTTTAAAATAAAATTAATTTTCTCATACAAAATAGTTATGCATACTGCAAGGTCCTGCTTTCCAGCCCATCTAGTTTTTCAAAGCTCATTGATTAGACAATATGAGTTTTGTGGCTGCCAGAAAATCTGAGATTCACATATACGCATGCAGTTCTGTACCAATGGGTGACTACCATTTACTTTTTCTTCCATTTCGTTTTTTTCTTTTAAGAAGGTGCCAAAGCTTCTGAACATAAAATGATGGGTTTATGTGACAAAATTTTCTGTATTGTTAATCTTTTAGATGGTTTTAAATTACTTTATTGTACTACTCCAATAGCATGTGTTTATCGTAAGTAGCATTGCATTAAAAGTTGAAAATACTTATACCTAATTTTGCATTAGCTCTCTTTTTATTCAAATTGTCATCGGTAAAGGTAAAAAATGTCAGTGTCGCATACCATGAGGTATAAAACGTTTATAGGCAACTAAATATTAATTTCTGATTCATCAGGGTTATTTATGTGTGGAACAGTTGAGGGGTGAAAAAATGTAAATCATATTTCCTAAAACATCAGTATCAAAATAAGCTGCCTAAACCTTAAGAAGTGAGCGAGCTTCTAGGGTTCCAGCTATTTGCATGTTGCTCATGATGTTTTATTTTCTTTCTTATATTTCTTTGTGGTAGAGGCAGACTAAGAATAAAATTTATTTAAATTGTTTCAGCTGAGTTTGGAGACCACCAGCCAGATCGTCACACTGCAGAATACCTGAAAGATTTCATGCTGTTTCCAAAGGCAAGTTCTGTATTTATTTCCATTTAAGATTCTCTCTCTCTCTCTCTCTCTCTCTCTCTCTCTCTCTCTCTCTCTCTCTCTCTCTCTCTCTCTCTCTCTCTCTCTCTCTCTCTCAGTGCACCAGTGTACTCACTGTTCAAGGTGTTATTGTATTCATATATGGGCTTTATTATCCCCATGCATTCCTTCAAGAAGCCGTTAAGCAGGATGTAGAATGGGGCTGCGTTAGAAAACATTTGAAGTTTGTAATAAAATGAATATACATGGATATTTATTGTTAGCCTTTTCTTCTGTCCTCTCATATTCTTATCTGTCTGTGAAAAGCCAAGGAAATTCTGATTGCATTGGGTAACATTTTGTGATAGATTTTAACACTTTATTCTGTGTTACCTTTATATTTTTGAATCCCTTTTGATTTTTTATGAATTACCAGCTTTGAAATTAACCTACCTACCTTTCTTGTATCTTTGTATCTTCTATCTACAATTTTCATAAAATTTCCATTTTTAGTATTTGCATTAGCGAATTGATTTTTCTTTTCCTGAATTGATTTTTCTTTTCCTGTGTCATCTCTCTGTTAAATTCTGTTATTCTGTCAGAACATGTGACTACAGTACCTGCTGTTTTTTCATTAATTGAATTGTTGGTATATTTCTGTGTTGTCCCTTTAGAGTGCTGCTTTTTTTATATGCTTTCCATTCTGTTTTGCAATTTTACTCATTGAATCCATGTCGTACATATTTTATTCATAATGTATTACCTCTTAAATATGAGCAGCAGGTGGTGAGTGAGAATGAGGTGGCAGCACTGTTGGAGGCTGTGGTGTGGCAGTATTCTTCACTCCAAAGTCTAGCCCAGGCCCTAGCGGAAACTTACTATATTTTAGAAGCTCAGCGGTTAGATGGCTATGGACAGGAAACATTCATGGCTAGGGTGAGTAGGAAGTAATGGTTGTGGGAAGCGTATTATTATTATTGTTATTATTATTATTATTATTATTATTATTATTATTATTATTGATGAAAATCAGTGACCAGTCATGCTCCTGTAGACAGAAGTAGGAAAAGATTTATTTGGTGAAATTTGTGTTCCTATTTTATGCTTATTTTATATCCACATTTTTATGTGTGAACAGTTTACACAATACTGCTTGTAGCTTACGATAGCTCCTGCTATTGTCTTTAGAGTGTCCATTTGTGAATTAAGCCTATTTGCAATAAGACCTTTCTTGTATCTCCAAATACTCAACAAGACTGTTTTACTCTGCAGTTTTTTATGTAACTGATATACTGTGTTTTATTTCAATGCCTTTAACCTTTCAGGATGACCGGGGCAGCGAAGTTTACCTTGGAACCTCTCTTATGGGTATTGTTGTAAAACCAGCATCGGGACATACACAGTTTTTTTATAGGTTAGTTCATATTTTAATCTGTAATGGCACTGATAAGAAGTCATGCGCTAGAAGGTTGAAATGGCCTCTCATTTGATTTATAGTGTTTGAGCTACTGTGGAATTTCATATGTAAGCTTGCTGCATTTCTTATGTATGTTTTAGTTAAAGCATTATATTATTTTCAGATGGAATGATATCACTAATCTTGTGAATAATAAACGGACTTTTGGCATAGAATGCCAACGAACCGACGAAACTGTACATTTTAGTTTTGACGAGCCGGATGCTGCGAAATATGTATGGAAGATGTGTGTCAAGCAGGTAAGGGTTTTGATGGTTGTCGTAATTATTGTCATTTTGTATTAATCAAATACAGTACTGTGTGCACAATGTACACTACTGTATTGTGTTTTAGGATGAAAAAATGTACAATACTGTATTGACTTTACATCGTGGTGTACTTACATACATGAAGACCAACTTATGAACAATTCAATCAGCCATTAGGAACGTAACTCATTCGTGTGTAGGGTAGTGTCTGTAACATGAAACCTTACAGCAGATGTAAGCTTCTGTATACAGCATATATTTATTATTCATCTTTTTAATACAACACTGCCTCTTTACCACTACCTCAACTTATTTTCTTTTTTTTTTATTTCTTTAGTTTGCCTTCCTATTCATGGCATTCTTTGTCAAATTAAAATATGTGATTAAGCGATAGATATGTGCTATTTTGTTTGTTGAATTATGTAGCAAGTGTTATTGAAAGGTAGTAGATGTTTGCATGTAAATACTGTGTTAAGAAATAGTTATTGTACTTATAAGATAGAGAGCATTATTTTGTTTTGTCAAGGAAAATTATCTGTTCTTTGAATTATCTGTTTTAAGATGTATTTATTTCCTGTAACAGCATACCTCTTGTGTGGTTTTGAATTATACACTATAAGATGCATTTTGTGTCTCCTGTAACAGCATACCTTTTACAAGAGGAACCAAGAGGTACTGGAGGGAGGAAGTGGGCCAGAGACAAGGTCTTTGGCCATACCAGACCTTCAGAGCTCAGTCATGACTGCACAACTTCATCATTCTCAGCATCGCAGTGCATCTCATGATATGGTATGTTTATTGTGACCTGATTATTTTACTTTGATGGAATGTGGTCTTTTGCATATTTTTATTTTACTTTTTAACGTAAATTGTAAACCTATGTTGTTTAGGGGCATTAGAGATACTGTATAGGTTTTTTGTGAGCTAGGATTATGATTTTTCATAACTGGTGATGAGATTATACTAGGCCCTATTCTCATTACTTCAAAGTTTATTGGATATGAAAGACAATATTTGTATGGTGGTAGCAAGCATTTGATTGCAAAGCAAATAATTACCTTCTTTATATGGTAGTCTAAAGCAACATTGTTTCCTTTAGATGGACAGTCGTGCTGGATTAGGAGATTTGACACTTCGAAGTTCAGCTGACCAGGGACCCATGGCCTCGTACTCAACTACGCTTCCACAATTTGAAATCTCATATATACAACAGGTTTGTTGTTATTGTTTTTGTCATTACATGAAAGAATTAGTTGTTTTGACACAAACTAATTACTTATAATTACCCCAAAGTCCCACACATCATGCTTACTTAAAGGAAAAATGTTAGTTAGCAGTAATCCTGCTCATGTTCCCATGATACCTTACTTATCCTATGTGTGGTGAACAGTGCAGAATTCCTTTCTCCCAGCCCTGTTTGTAAGTTACAGCTAATTGTTCAGAAGTTGTGTTTAGCCATGAAGAGTAAGACAGTTAGTCACTGGAGACCCGGGGATCTGTTGGCACATTGGATGGCATTAGCTAACTATTGTATTGTTTTCTCTTTTAACTTGAAATGCAGGGGATTTTGTGACTCCAAGATAAGGGTAGTTATAAGTACGGTAATTGGTTTGTATGAAAAATTCACCTTTGTTTTTAAAAAGTTATGTTCTGAGTGAGAGGTTCACACAGCTTTTTTTGGAAGTTTACAGTTCTTTGCCAGCATTAGCTTCACTTTTTTTTTTTTTATATTTTCAATTTTAATTTAAATGAAAATTTTTATTGGTAACCAAATATAACAAACAGATAGGTATATACAAAGGTAAATGTGTTTGAGTTGTAGTGTTTTGTTAGCATTATCTTAGCAAGAGTCTGAAGTCTGTTGTTGCTAGATTTTCAGTAAAAGTAATTCTTAACCTTCTGTTGTTATTTTTTTTTCTCATTCATAAATGCTAATGTGTACTGAGAAGAACCTAAAAGAGTTCAGAGGTCTGGTTAAACAAATTTATAACTAACTAACTGGTATGGTGTTAGGTTATTTCTGTGTGAAATTGGATGAATCTGTTATTATATTTACCTGCATAGTTGAAACATCATATTTCCCTACTTGACAGGCATCAGAACCGAGCGGCCATTTGGGTAATGCACTCGAGTCATCTAGTTGTCAGATGATAAGTGACCCTTCTTATGGATTATTGTCACAATCTGCATACTCCCTGAACTCCATTCATCATTCGCAGAATCCAGTAAGTTGACAATATAGAAATAATATCTTTTAAGTTTTTTTTTTTTTTTTGTGAATAATGTTGAATTTGAGAAACCGTTTCAATTTTTCTCAGGAAACAGTATCAAGTTTTCTTAGGTATTGAATTCCCAATTTATGTGTTAAGAAGTATAACTCAGGACTCTACTACAACTTTAACAATGTTTTTGGAATGGTAATTTTAAATGAACATGAATAAAGGTGTGAAGGATTGTGGAAGTTCAGTAAAATCTCAGAAAGTTAAAGCAGTATTAGCCTGAGAGTCTGGAGATGTTGAATGATATCATTAGAACAGGGAAAACCGGTGAAGGTATCATGAGAAAGGGAAGGTGCTGGAGTTATTGGAATGTTGAAATATGGTTGAAAACATCAGTATAAAGTAAGCAGGATGTCCAGTGAGAATCGAAGAAACAGTAGCAGCTGTAAAGCAACCCATCAATGCAACAGGTATAACAGCAGGAGGTGGCATTAAAGAAGCAACCATGGTGCAGCAGGCACGGTGAAGGGGTTAGCTCAGCATGCAGCACCACAAGGATAAAGCAATATTAAGTATAGCAGGAGGACCTTCAGATTGAAAGTCATACAGAGATAAAATAGTAATCTGGCAAAGATGAGCTGACATCAAAGTAGAAGTATTCTTCTGCAGCTGGGAAAAGCTAAGTTCAACATAAGTTCTGTGGCACTGAAGAAGAAGTGACCTGGAATAAGGACATCAGAATATGTAAATCAGACATAACAGGTGTTGAAGCAAAGCAGCTAAATTGATAGGTACTGGAGTGCCATTGTTGAGGGAGCAATCCATTCATCATGCAGAGCAGACAGCCCAGGTCCTGAGTGAGTTGGTAAGGTGTCATTTAAGGAGGGAAGGTTGAGCAAGGCAAGTGGTACATTGCTGGTGATCTTTAATCTAAAGTAGAAAAGTCAAAGTCCCAGAGACCAACCATGAGACTGAGGAATATAAAGCAGGAAATTTGTTATCAGAACACTTGTCCTTCCTTCCTTGGAACATTCTCCTGTTCTTGCAATGAGCACACTGTCATCAGACTTGTGCTGGCATATGTTACAGGTGGGACTGTGCAAGAAGGGTTGCTTCTAGAAAAGTGGAACACTGCGGAAGAAATTACATCTCCAGCAAGGACACAGAAATGCAACAGATCTTACCTTTGAAACTTTGAAATCTTTGCTGAGGCTTTCTTATAATTTTAACTAAAAAATTATTTGTGCACAGTACAAACTTCAGAAGGTTATTTGAAGAAGCACAGTGAATTATTTAATGTATATTACTGAATGTATATTTAATATATTTATAATTATTAAATTATATATATAAACTATAATGTTTTTGTATGTGAATATGCATAAACCTCTTCCAGAGAAGCTGGTTGCCATTGTCACACCTCTTAAAAAACTCCTTTATTATATTTCCAGGTTGTATTAGCCTCCCATACTCAACCTTCAGCTCTGCAGCAGCAGTCACAGCCACAGCAGCAACAGTCTTCCCAAGCACAACAACAAGGTCAACAGCAACAACAACAACAGTCACAGCAACATGATGCACCAGGGCAGCAGGTGGCTCTATACTCCTCTAACTTAAGTCTTCCTTCAACAAGGGGCAGCTTTCGCAGGTAATAATCAAATCTTGCCCTGTAGTTTAGTTGAATTGATTTTTTTAATGACCTTTTCAAATTTTATTTAATCATTTTTTTTTTTTATTACATATGGACCTGTATGCTTCATTTGTCAGTAATCATTTTAGATAGGTTATTGTAAAACTTCTGATAGGTTTTATTGTGTTAGTGTAAAACTTACCTGAAAAGTATGATGATTATGTTGTAAATCGGATATGGCTAACAGCATGAAAGATCAAATATTTGCAACTTGAATCATTTGCCATTTCTTTTGTGAATATGGAGGCTTTCATAATTTAATCTGTTTCTGTTGTATAGTTTACCAGTTAAATAAGGAAAATATATTTATATTAACATTAATCTGCTAGTATAGTATTGAAGTATAGTAGGTTAATAACAACAAGAAAGTAAGATAGTTGGTTAATTGGATGACGTGTAGCTCATCTTTTTAGATGTGTTACGATGTAGTTTTGTGCCTTAGTTAAATTGGTTATCTTCAAAAAGAGATTTCATGACAAGGTAACCCTTGACCTACATGGGTGGTTGGTACTAAGACCCCTACGGATCCCATAATCTACATACATTCAATTCCTTTCTATGTATGTATATCCACCTAGGTTAGTTACACAGTAAAATGTACAACTATGTAAATGTTTTGTAAATAGTCATTATACTTTTTTTTTTTAGGGAAAACTGCAAATAAAAGTCTGCATGTTCAGTACAGATGCAATCAGTGTCAACCTGACTACAAACATAAATTAAGCTGGTTATAATCCCATGTTTTAAAGTTTTAAAGTTTAGAATTAAGAATAATTCTGTTTTCCATCTCAACACTTGCATTTAACACCTTGAAATGAAGAATGGGTAACAGAAGTAAAGTTTTAGCCACTCCTGATAACTTGAAACAGGAATACTTAGGTAAATAACACATAGAACATAGAAGACAAATTCTCTAATGAATATTTGTTTTAGTATTACAATAGACTAATATCTACACATAATCTAACACCCCACTATATTCCAGTACAGTATTTGGGTAACCAGTAATACCCATCATATTATTTTAGTAGTGGTTCTGACTGCGAAAGCTAAATTTTTATATATATATTGCAAACTATCATACAGTACCAATATGCAAAATACTTAGTAATAACAGAATTAATTAAAATTTATATAAGGTTGTTCATTTTCCTAACAAAGTTAACCTCAGATTAAGTATCATCTTACATTCAAACTTCTGATAATTTTTGTACTAGTTTCTTGATAAAATTAATACAAAGTCCCTTCCTTCGTACAGACATTAGACGTGTGCTCTGTCTTAGGAAGGATCATCAATAACTTACCAAGGTGCTGATTTGTATAGCTACCTCAGTGCTTGACATTTAAGCGTAAATTTCTCAACCCAGTCTTATCAACAGCTTACCAGTTCATTGTCTGATAAGAATATGATATGGCTTAATTTGATATCCACATGGTAAAGAACAGATTAAATGTAATTTAGGTGTTTGAAGAGCCTTAAAGATAATAGATGATTGAAGGGTGAGAGTATGTAATTATGACTTGGTGGTCCCATTAAACTAAATTATAACAATAGTAATCAATGATTTATTCACATCGTACCAGCAGATTGAGGTAGGTGTAAAAAGATAGTATTTTGAATAGCCGTAATATTGAAGTTATTCTAGAAAATGTTATATTTTACTAAATGAGATATTAACACAAATATATCTTCCCTTTCAGAACTCTACTACCTCAGTATAGACCAGCACCAGATTATGAGACAGCGTTGGTTCAAAAATACGGCCCTGGAGTAAACCCTGTCAACGTTCGGGCCACAATGCTGTATTCTTCGCAACCTGAGATATCCAATAGTCATGTTTTGGAAGGACCCTCCCAGGAAGGTGAGGATGATTGTTGAGACTTGCAAAGCAATTTGTTCATAAAAAAAGGAAGTAATTTGTTCATACAAAAAGTGGATGCATTGTAATTTTTTTAACTTGAACACCTTAAGGACATCCTAAATTAGAGGTCAGAAAATCAGCTTGTAATAGTGCTAATAATACATGGAGAGTATTTCAAATGAATTGTCTTTGCCATAATGAACATACATCACTGGTTGGCATAACTTGAGTCATATAATAGTGGTATACTTCTACTGGAGCTCAGCCTTTAGTGTAAACAGTCTCAGAAGTCTTGGTATTTTACATCACATTTTATGACTTACATTACTCAAGTTATGCCAACCAGTGATGTATGTTCATTATGGCAAAGGCACTTCATTTGAAATACTCTCCATGTATTATTAGCACTAATACAAGCTGATTTTCTGACGTCAAACTTACTGCGAATGAGTCAATTATAAGTTGGTTAAGTTGATGTTAAGAATAGTTGGATATTATGTAGGAATTCCCTCCTTAGTTAAGATGCCAATGTTACTTTGAAAGTGTAGTATGGTAAAGGGTTTTCAAGTGCTTTATGCTGTTTAGTTTTTGGGGATTTCTCTGTTTGTGAAGGTTTTCAGCTCTTGTTTATTGTATGAATGTTAATGTTTTATATGAATTTTGGCTATTTGTAAATTTTTTATGTATTGTCATAGTTATTGTATGTGATAGAATACTAGTTTTAGTTGGGCCTTCCACATACAAGCCATGTATGTCACTCTGTGCTCTAGTCAGTAAATATTTTTTATGAATTTTTAAGTTTTTCTGGGGAAAGCACACTTTCATGTGACATAATCTTAATGATTGAGAATTGGATTACTAATTTTTAATAATTTGCAAATGCTATGGATTGGGGATAATAAAAAAACACCTTCTGCCTCATTAGCACTAGCCGGCTATGGCATATCAAGTCTGCGTTAAATAAGGGTTGTTCCTTATTTAATGAAAATGTTAACGTTTTTTAGAATTTCTTGTGCTCATGTAAAATTACAAAAATCAGTTTACCTGAACCTTTTACTCTCATCTCCAAGTAAGTTGTTGTAAATTTACTAGAATATAATTGTTGTTGTAAAACTATTTTTTTTTTAGAACCAGAGTAACTTTTGAAACCTTATATGCAAGTTTTTACAATTGTAAGATCAGAGGAGGAAAATATATATTTTGTAAATCTATAATTTTGGAAGGGTCTGGTTGGGATATAAACACTGACCCTTCAAACCTCTATGCATAATATATATTTTTCTTTTTTATCTTTTCAGTACCTGTCAGTAACTACAGCCACTACAAAGGATACACAGATCTTTCCGTGTACCATGATCCCTCTATGCCACAACTTAGTCGATCAGCTGGGATACTTATGCCTGGACCTCTCCACAACACATACAGGTAAGTAACTTGGTGCATCTCTCTTGTGTTTAGCCCCTTGTTACTTCTATTCCATCTTTCTTCAGCCTGTTTCTTATTCAGAATATTTCCCCTTTTTCCCTGTGTTGTGTTGAGGTTCTGATTCCATTTTTCCCGCGTCTTCTACTTTTCCTTTGCCATTTGCCAGTTTGTACTTTTAAAAAAATTATTCCCAACTTACACTTGACACACTATTCATCTTGTCACAAAAATTTCTTGGAAATTCAATTAAGGTTCAGAGCTTTATTTTGAACGGAGTTGAAAGTTATTCGAAAACCCAGCCAGTCTTTTATGTCAGGTAGAAATTAGCTTGCACTTTGTTCCCTCCCAAATAGTTACTATGCATTTGGAAAGTAGTGGTATGTACTTTTGTATCAGTGTATAGAGAGGTAAAATATTTAACAAGTCATGACTCATAGGTGTAAACAATGCTTTAATGGGAGTTTACTCTTTTGCTTTTACTGCTAATTGAGTATGGTAGCTTTGCAGTGATCTGCAAACAGTGCTACTACTGATTGTCTAACCAAGTTGGTTTTTCTAAATTTGCAACTGACATTTCCCAAGGCATTATTTAAAATGTGTGAAAAATCATCTTTACAAAATTTTAAAAAGTAATGGAAAAGTCTCTTTTGGGATCCTTCAAGTACTTTTTGAACTGGAAACTAGCAGTTACCAAGGTGAATTGTATATGTAGTGCCTAACTTTTTGAGAACATAAGCCCTGTAGAAGTCAGGTTTTATATACTTTTCCATTAAATTCTTATGTTTCAGTATGGATTTATACAGACAAATATATTTTTGCCATAAGAGGGGAAATAAAAAGTCAGTCCAGTTTGCAGTTTAGTGAAATTGTGACTTGCAAATTATAGTTGAAGGATTGATTTTGAGGGAACCAAGTTACAGTTGAAGGATTGATTTGAGAGAAGCAAATTATAGTTGAAGCAAATTATTTTGCAGTATTGGTTGAAGGATTGATTTTGAGGGAACCAAGTTATAGTTGAAGGATTGATTTTGAGGAAAGCAAGTTATAGTTGAAGGATTGATTTTGAGAGAAGCAAATTATAGTTGAAGGATTGATTTTGAGGGAAGCAAGTTGGAGTTGAAGGATTGATTTTGAGAGAAAGCGAATTATAGTTAAAGGATTGATTTTGAGGGAAACGAATTATAGTTGAAAGATTGACTTTGGGGAAAGCCAAATATAGTTGAAGAATTGATTTTGAGGGAAGTGAATTATAGTTGAAGGATTGATTTGGAGGGAAGCAAATTGAAGGATTGATTTTGAGGGAAGCGAATTATAGTTGAAGGATTGATTTTGAGGGAAGCTAATTATAGGTGAAGGATTGATTTTGAGGGAAGCAAACTATAGTTGAAGGATTGAATTTGAGGGAAGTGAATTATAGTTGAAGGATTGATTTTGACGGAAACAAATGGAAGGATTGATTTTGAGGGAAGGGAATTATAGTTGAAGGATTGATTTTGAGGGAAGTGAATTATAGTTGAAGGATTGATTTTGAGGGAAGTGAATTATAGTTGAAGGATTGATTTGGAGGGAAGCAAATTGAAGGATTGATTTTGAGGGAAGCAAATTATAGTTGAAGGATTGATTTTGAGGGAAGCGAATTATAGCAGAAGGATTGATTTTGAGGGAAGCAGATTATAGTTGAAGGATTGATTTTGAGGGAAGTGAATTATAATTAAACGATTGATTTTGAGGGAAGCAAATTATAGGTGAAGGATTGATTTCGAGGGAAGCATATTATAGTTGAAGGATTGATTTTGAGGGAAGTGAATTACAGTCAAAAGGATTGATTTTGAGGGAAGCAAATTGAAGGATTGATTTTGAGGGAAGTGAATTATAGTTGAAGGATTGATTTTGAGGGAAGCAAATTATAGTTGAAGGATTGATTTTGAGGGAAGCAAATTATAGTAGAAGGATTGATTTTGAGGGAAGTGAATTATAGGTGAAGGATTGATTTTGAGGGAAGCAAATTATAGTTGAAGGATTGATTGATTTTTGAGGATTGATTTTGAGGGGAGTGAATTATAGATGAAGGATTGATTTTGAGGGAATTAAATAATTGTTGAAGGATTGATTTTGAGGGGAGCGAATTATAGTTGAAGGATTGAATTTGAGGGAAGCCAAGTCACCAGGGAAATATCAAAGTAAATATGAATATGGTAACATTGAGTTGTAAGGATAAATTTAATGTGCAGAAGTCATTAGAGGCACAAAGGTGAATGATCTGGAATGGGTAGGGAAGGTAATAACATTATTAAAATGTAATAATAATAATAATAATAATAATAAGAATTAAATACTAATGGAAAATGTCCCATAACACTGATTAAGATTAGAATTAGTACTGGAGAAGGAAGTTGAATGAATACAGGTGATAATATAAAAATTGTATTTATGTAAAAAGCTGCAGTAATAATTGGCTGAGATTACAAGGAAACTGAAAGTAGAAGAAATTACGAGTGAGATCTGGAAGTAGTATTACTATTTTATAATAGTAAGCTGTTGAGTGTAATTGAAGGGAATATTTTTTAAAGATGAGCAGGGTAGTTTGTGCGTGCAAGTGATGGGAAACTGCAAGAACAGTAGGGACAAATTGCTATAAAATGGAAATGCTACAGTGATATTATGGCAAGGATAAAATGTTGGAATTAGTTTAGTAGTATAGCCAGATCACAGAGTTACGTTTCTTTTAAGTCTGGAGACAAAGAGGAGCAATATAGAGTTAACTAGAAAGTTTGGAAAAGACTACATCATACAAAAGGGAAGAAAAATGAAAGGCAGAAACAAAGGCAGCTTAGGTGAACCACACAAGATAGTACCTTTCGTATCGTGGTTTTTGTGATGGTAGATAAGAAGTACAAAACAAGAGAAGCAGTACAAGTAAAAGTGAAATCAATCTAAACATACACGAGTTGCATGTGTAACTTTACATCTCAGACACCATCCTTCATTGAGTTCAATTTTAATACCCACAGGGTACAATAAGATGTGGTCCTCAACTGCGTACAGCACCTGTAATAAAAAAAATACTACATAAATGCAGACATTTATAATATAATAGAATATATACATTTAAAGATAAGAATTAATTTCCATTTCTTGTATTAGCACAATTTATTACCAGTGTGCATGTGTGTGTCTTTAGAAGAAATAAATAATTGAAATTTAGAATTACCCACTATGTAAAAAAAAAGGATAGGTAAATGTGAAATTAAAAATAAAGTATATAAATAATTTCGCCAATGTAAACCAGAAGAGAACATGATTATATAATCTCTCTCTCTCTCTCTCTCTCTCTCTCTCTCTCTCTCTCTCTCTCTCTATCTCTCTATATCTCTCTCTATATATATATATATATATATATATATATATATATATATATATATATATATATAATATGTATATATATATATATATATATATGTATATATATATGTGTATACATACTGTGTATATATATATATAGTATAATTATCTCATGTTTTGTTTTTACTTCAGCTCTGTTTCCTCTATATATCTCGGATTTTAAGAGACCCTGGCAAGCACATTCTCTCCCATGACCCCTTTACCGCTCCCGTTTGTGTTCGGTGCTTTCTCCCTAATTACTCTAGACTGTGTGACGTATGTAGCTTGTTACGAAAGTAATTAACAGGGTTTTATAGTTCTCTCACGATGATAGCTTGCTTGCTGCCTGTTGACTATTGTTCTGCATTTCTGGGGGGAATGGCTAGAGACTCTCTCTCTCTCTCTCTCTCTCTCTCTCTCTCTCTCTCTCTCTCTCTCTCTCTCTCTATATATATATATATATATATATATATATATATATATATATATATATATATATATATATATATATATATATATATATATATATATATATATATATATATATTCCAATGTATGAATTGGATATTAAACGACATTTTTAGCTAAATTTTGTATATAAAATGTCACGGTGATGTGATAAAAATTCATATATATATATATATATATATATATATATATATATATATATATATATATATATATATATATATATATATATGTACATATATATATGTGTGTGTGTGTGTTTTGTGTTTCTGGTGGAAGTAAAGGCTCCGTGATATGATCTGCCCTTCGTCCAGCAAAAAAAAAAATTTTCCGGAGAAAAAAATATCATTGACATTTCTACTGTGTTATTCATTTGGATATTTTTTCCTGTTATATCAACCAGACTTTTACGAGAATCCTTGGAGCATTTCCTAATATTGTTTCTCTCTCTCTCTCTCCCTTTATAAATATATTTTATATATATTTATTCCTTTTGTTATGCTCTCCTTACAATTGTTTCGTAGTACAACTGCGAGGTTTTCCTCCTGTTACACCTTTCAAACCTTATCACTGTCAATCTCCCTTCCAGCGCTGAATGACCTCATAGGTCTCAGTGCTTGGCCTTTAGCCTAAATTCTGTATTCCATTCCATTGCTTTTGTTATGCATGCAAAATATCCAAAGCGTAATTGGTTTCTAATTTTCTTAATATATTTAGGCTTTCAGAGTGAGATTACAGGGTTTTATTTATTACACACACACACACACACACACACACACACATATATATATATATATATATATATATATATATATATATATATATATATATATACATACATACATATAATGCAGCATATTTGAAACTTGACTATTTGTACTCAGTGTAATTAAACGCCGATATATTTTAGTTAACGACGAATCAACCAAAAATAGACATCCGGTTACATTCCGTGCATTATTGAGGTGGGGACACGTTAGGTATTTGTTCTGACGTCCCTTTTCGCATGCTGGGAAGGGCTATACAGCGTGGTGTGTCCCGCGGAGGAAGGAAGGAAAGCGGCGTATTTTGGGACTTAACTTAGGCAAGGAGAAGGCTCACGTTGCCGTGTTAATACACTGCCTGGGTTAGGCGAGAACCGGGTGCAAGGGAGAACCGACTCTCCGCCAACGGACCGTAACGCTCATTTTGGCGCGCGAGGCGACGCGCGGGATGAGTCACCACGCGTGTCCAGAGCTGCCTCGCCTTTATGCCGTCCCTTCGCAAAGGTCGTTTTCCATCGGCCACCTGCTACAGGAAACGTACCTGTGGTGTTTGAATAGCAGAACCGTAATTTGATAAGAAACATGATAAAACATAACGAAGGTGTGTTCACGGCGTGTTTTAGGTCAGTGTTGTTCTTGTTTGAAAGGTGTCCATTTCGCACGAGTTAAATTTAAAGAGACGAGGTTCTGGAATGAAGTGATGGGAGGAAAAACGAAAAATTCCACGGTGGTTTGAACAATAATGAAGACGGCTCTTTCGTCGTTTAGTGCTGATACGCCTCTTGCTTTCCTAATTTCTGTTATCATCCAGTGTTCCTTCCCCCTCTCCCCTCCACACCTCCATGACCCCCTCCCCCACCCACCTCTCCCAGCCCTCGAAACGCTGGGGAAAAGGAATTTCCCCCCTAAGGCCTCCCGGAATGAGAGTCAACTTCCTATGAATCTGTATGAGTCATTCATCGGAAAACGATCGATTGTAGCCTCTACATGACGCCCTTACGGTCAGACGGCGTAAGGTCGAAACTCGCGCTCGGCGTTTGTCGACACATTGACTAATAATGTGTTGGCATATGCTCTGAGGGGAGAGAGAGAGAGAGAGAGAGAGAGAGAGAGAGAGAGAGAGAGAGAGAGAGAGAGAGAGAGATCAACCTAGGCCACCACAGGTGGTTTCTGCTGCTGCTTGTTAGTTAGCCGCGTGGTCTGGCCAAGGGAAGTTGACTTAGTGGTTAGTGGAGGTTCTTCAGTGGGTTTTTTATTGTCTTGTTTTTGAAGATTCTTGTTGTGCGGTGTTCATCTCCTGTTGAGTTTTTATTTTTATTTATTTTTTTTTTCACTGGAGGAGACTGTGTCCAGAAGTCGGTCGAGTGCCATTGGGAACAGTTGGTTAACTTATAGGTATTGTTTTACTGTTTACTTTTGTAAGAGTGGTTGGTGTTTATATATATATATATATATATATATATATATATATATATATATATATATATATATTATATATATTTGTGTATATATATATGTATATGGAGACAGAAACACAATGTATAGATACCATGAGGAAAAATGTTCTAAATGTTTATATATATATATATATATATATATATATATATATATATATATATATATATATATATATATATATATATATATATATATATATATATATATATATATACACACACACATATTTATATATATATATATATATATATATATATATATATATATATATATATATATATATGCACACATTTGTGTGTGTGTGTTTGTGTGTATGTATGCCAATCAATTTCCCAATTTGCAGCGTTCGAAGCAGAATCTCGTTGTATTTTTTTTAAGTTCTAGATCGAAAGCAATCACTAATCAACATTTAATTCTGCCCTGTTAAAGGTTTGGAAATTGCGTTCAAATGAGGCAGTGCTTGATTTGAATTAATTGAACTGTGCAGTGACACCGCATTCCTGGGGTGACATTTCTCCATGTTTTTTCATCCAGTTTTATTTTCATTTTATTTTATTTTCTCCTTTCTGTTTTCATGGAAGGTTTATTTCTCCGTATTTCGTTTGTTTTGATGCATTTAATAAATTCCCTGACACACAACTTGAGTGGTGTCATTTTCTAGAATTAATTTTATGGTATTGACTAACTGTAGCCTCTCTCTCTCTCTCTCTCTCTCTCTCTCTCTCTCTCTCTCTCTCTCTCTCTCTCTCTCTCTCTCTCTCTCCCCACTTCAGTCCTTTGTTCAGTGATGGCTGTAAGTTTCTCGCCCTCATGAAATAATAAAAGAGAAGCCGATGACTACTACCTGCTGTCTATCGACTTGATTCTCTCTCTCTCTCTCTCTCTCTCTCTCTCTCTCTCTCTCTCTCTCCTGTTTCGATAATGTGGCGTCTGTTGAGGATTTACTGTTTCATTTTCAGTGTTAGTGTATCCTGTTTTCTCTCTCTCTCTCTCTCTCTCTCTCTCTCTCTCTCTCTCTCTCTCTCTCTCGATAATGTGATATCTATTAATGTATCAGTGCTCCGTCTTTAGTATTATCAACTTATATCATCCCCCTTCTTTGTAATTGTTCTCTCTCTCTCTCTCTCTCTCTCTCTCTCTCTCTCTCTCTCTCTCTCTCTCTCTCTCTCTCTCTCAGCGGATCATCACATAGGATCTAGGGACACTAGAGAGCGGAAGTGTCGCTTGCCAAGTGTCAGTGGAAGGAGTGTTATAATAAGGAAGCCTTATCAGGTTCCCCCAATATTCTTCAGAGCCACCTTATACCTCCTCCTCGCGATATCAGTGGCCTGCTTGATTAGTATTTTTGGAGCTCTCTCTCTCTCTCTCTCTCTCTCTCTCTCTCTCTCTCTCTCTCTCTCTCTCTCTCTCTGAGCACCGTCATTTTGTTTGCTTTTCTCTCGGTCCGGAGATAAAAGGGCTTTCACGGAAGAGTGACTCATTGATGAGGTGGGCTGAAGAAAAGGTGTCTGTCTGTCTCTTTTGCGAAAAAAGAAAAAAAAGGGGGGGTGGGTTTCTTACAAGCGTCCCATTCTCAACCTTTCTCAATTCCGACGCATTTTAGCTCTCTCTCTCTCTCTCTCTCTCTCTCTCTCTCTCTCTCTCTCTCTCTCTCTCTCTCTCTCTCTCAGTATGAGTAGTCTGTCTCTTTTGCGAAAAAAAAAAAAAAAGTTTTTTTCGTAGGTTCTTTCAGCGCTCTCTCTCTCTCTCTCTCTCTCTCTCTCTCTCTCTCTCTCTCTCTCTCTCTCTCTCTCTCTCTCTCTCAGTATGAGTAGTCTGTCTTTTGCGAAAAAGAAAAAGGAAAAAAAGTTTTTTCGTAGGTTCGTCTCATTCTCAACCTTTCTCAACTCCGACGCATTTCAGCTCTCCCCCTCCCCCTCCCCCTTCCCCAAACTCACTCTCTCTCTCTCTCTCTCTCTCATGTATGAGTAATACGCGTTGGTGTGACTGTGATACGCAGGATGAGTCAATCCCATAAGTTTACGCCGTTTCTGACTGTTACGGAAAAAGCCGTGAAATGTGACGTTGTTGCGTATCCTGGGCTTCCGTGCGCGTAAATAAATGTCGCGTAAATTACTGTGGTGTAAATCAGCGTCCGGTTTATTGCTGCTGCGCGGAATCATTGGAATGCGAAAACTGAATAGTGGTGTTCGATACGAAAGCGTTCTTCGAGCTGCGTCGGAGTGGTTGTGCAAATGCGTCATTTACCCGAGGACAAGGCCTTTTTACGGTATATTCATATTTCAGAGCCGAATTTCAATGAAGATGGAGGCGAAATCTAAATAACTTGAAGGCGAGCTCTTTTAAATACTTGTGGTGTGCTGTTTACGTCTTGCGCAACGGCAAGAATACCAGTTTATGAAGCTTTTGATCAAATTGAAACTCCTGTTTACGTTTTAAGGAACGATAAGATATGAAGCTTTTAATCAGGTGTAACGTCTTTTTACGATTCAAAGCACGATTAGATATGAAACTCTTAACTAAGTAAAACGTCTTTTTACTGCTTAAAGAACATTAAACATGAAGCTTTTAATCAAATTGAAACGTCTTTTCACGCCTTAAAGAACGATTAGATATGAAACTCTTAACCAACGTAAAACGTCTTTTTACAATTTAAATAGTGATTAGATATGAAATTTTAAAAGTAAAACGTGTTTTTACAATTTAGATAACGATTAATTATGACGCTTTTGATCAAATTGAAACGTATTTTTACGTTTTAAAGAACGATTAAATATGAAACTCTTAATCAAGTAAAACGTCTTTTTACGATGCAAAGAACAGTCAAATATGAAGCTCTTAATCAGATTACAACGTCTTTTTACGATTTAAAGAACGATTAAATATGAAGCTTTTTACAAAGTAAAACGTCTTTTTACGTTTTAAAGAACAATTAGATATGAAACTCTTAACCAAATAAAACGTCTTTTTACGATTTAAAGAACGATTAAATCTCTGAAGCTTTTAATCAGTGTGAAATGTCTTTTTACGCTTTAAAGAACAATTAGATATGAAGCTTTTAATCAAAGTAAAACGTCTCTTTACGCTTTAAAGAACGATTAAATCTGAAGCTTTTAATCAAAGTAGAACGTCTTTTCACGCTTTAAAGGACGATTAAATCTGAAGCTTTTAACCAAAGTAAATCGTCTCTTTACGCTTTAAAGAACGATTAAATCACCCTCACATCTTCCACGAGCCTCTTGGCTAATTAGTATTTAAGAGAGGCCAAGTGTATTTCTTGTAAGCCCAGGTTTATGCTAATTTGATAGCCTGGGTGTGTGTGTGTGCATTAGGCAATTCTTTTTTTAACCGAGGGAACTGGTTGTAGTCGCAAATGGTTGTGTTTTGTGGCTTGTTGCTTTCCCGGAATCATACTCTGTTTCCACAAGTGGAGCATTTTGTGAAGTGAAATCCAGTCAAGGTTATTTTTTCATATTAACTTTTTCCAGTACCGACATTTTTCTGATTTGTTTCGCTTTTGTTTTGTTATGATGATTAACCGGAATGAGCAATGTAGCCCGGAGTAAATGAAAATGAACTAGTGCATATTTATGCAAGAAAAATGATTTTTAAAAATTAATAAGTGTAGTTTTTAAAATAGAAATGAAAGAACTGATAAAATGTTTCAAATTTGCTACCCACCAGAAAGAAAACACACACACACACACATATATATATATATATATATATATATATATATATATACACATCCATCTTAGTTGATTCATTACAGGCATTTTATTCCGCAACAAAAAAGCAAAAAATAACAATGTTTAGAGAGAGAGAGAGCGTTGACTTGAAGGCCTTTTAAGAATAAGTAACAATGAAATGTCCTCAATTACTTCTTTCTCATTATGAGAAGGAAGAGTTTGTATATTCTTTTGTTTTTTTGCCGCTCTCTACAGGTGGAGCTTTTGTTTGTCTCCCATATTTGTTTTAATACAATGCGTCCATTTTGGTCCTTAGCCCCCACGCCGAAGGACTCCGCTAGACCTCCATGAATAGATGAAAACCTTCATTACATATACGGCTCATTTTTCCTTACCTATTTCAGTATTCTGTGGTTGTTTAAGAGTCTTTGATCTTAGCCGAGATGTCCCTCTCTCTTAATGTATTTTAGCATTGATAGGAGTTACAAAAGTAAACTCTAATCGTATCTGTTATTCTCAGACACGACACTTGTGTTGGGTTATTTTTAGGGTGATTTCTGGAAGTAATTTCTGGATGATTCCCTCTTGGCATTGGTTATTCATGCGCTAATTTTAGACAGTTTCTCATTCAGTATTATATATATATATATATATATATATATATATATATTACTAAAAGGACCTCATTCAAACTGGATGGTATCTAATGGAGTTTTTATTCAAAAAGTTACAAGCTTTCATGGACAAACAGTCCACATTATCAAGTATCCGTACTGAGGTTCTTTTAGTAATTCTACTAATGCACAGAACAATTGTGTATGTGATAAAGTTAATATATTTATATATATATATATATATATATATATATATATATATATATATATATATATATATTTATTTATTTATAAATAATTGTATGTTACATATATATATATATATATATATATATATATATATATATATATATATATATATATATATATATGTGTGTGTGTGTGTGTATATATATACTGTATATATATGTGTGTGTAATGTATATATATTAATGTGCGTACGTACAATGTGTACAATAACGCATCGGGCTTCGGATCTAAACGAGTTACATTCTCCACAAACCTTTGATGAAGACTCGGGTGTTTTGAGAACACACAGGAGAGAAGTATACGGTATATTCCCAAACACTTGCGGCTCTTGTTAATATACCGAGGGAACTGAACCCGGAACTGAGGAGAAAAATAGATTTATTTTCCGTTCGAATCGAGACGTATCGGTGGACCTCATTCCCGGCACTGTAACTTGATTGAAGGAGTTTTCCCGGTAATCTTAGGCGAGGTCTGAAGACCTTGTTCTTTTGGGGGTGGTGAAGATGCTCCCCAATTTACGAGGTCTTCTTAAACCACGAGAGAGAGAGAGAGAGAGAGAGAGAGAGAGAGAGAGAGAGAGAGAGAGAGAGAGAGAGAGAGAGAGTGTCTTGTCACTTGTTTTGACCGACTTAATCATCGGCTGCTTTGTGCGTTTGTGGCTTTTGTGTGTGTGTTTTCGTTAGTATGGTTAGATTAAATTTTGTTTGCATATGTCGGTACTAGTCTAGTTTTTTCGTAACTATATTTTTTAAAGGATGGTATGAATAATAATAGTAATAATAATAATAATTAATTTTGTTTGCATATGTCATTACTGTTCTAGTTTTTTCATAACTATTTTTTTAAGGTTGTTACGAATAATAATAATAATAATAAATTTTGTTTGCATATGACAGTATTGTACTCGTGTTTTGTTAACTAATTTTAAAGATTATGAATAATAATAATAATAATAATAATAATAAAAATAAACTTTTAGACTGCTACAGTGGTTTCCTTACTTTTTCACATGACACACATCCACTGCTAAATGATCATAGATTGTAGAGAAAGACTTACGCTCATATCCTCTCAGTTATGAGTTCGAGAGTGAATTTAGTATGGAAATGAACTTACCTACACAGGAGCATCACCAGCAACACGTCACTCCCGTCATAGTCTCTTATTCACTCTTATGTTAGTCTGTCTTTTGCCTGATTTAAGAACATGACCCTATGTGTTATATATTTGGAATTTCTACTTGAATACCCCCCCTCTCTCTCTCTCTCTCTCTCTCTCTCTCTCTCTCTCTCTCTCTCTCTCTCTCTCTCTCTCTCTCTAACAACCTTTCTACTCTGATTACTCTCCCTGTCTCTGTCAGTGAAACAAACATATTTCGATATCTCTCTCTTTAACGACCTACCTTTGAATACTCTCCCGTTCTCTCGCACTGACGCAGACATATTTCTCTCTCTCTCTCTCTCTCTCTCTCTCTCTCTCTCTCTCTCTCTCTCAGTGAAACAAACATATTTCTCTCTCTCAAACAACCTTTCTACTCTGATTACTCTCCCTCTCTCTCTCTCATTGATACAAACATATTTATTTCTCTCTCTCTCTCTCTCTCTCTCTCTCAAACAAGCTCTCTACTTTGATTACTCTCCCTTTCTCTCGCCGTGAAACAAACATATTCCTCTGTCTGTCTGTCTGTCTGTCTCGGACGTCTAGCGTTATGAATGCAGGCGGTTGATAACAACAAATAACCGTCACACAAACAGGAAACTGTGGCGCATGCGCTCAATGAGATCCTTCATCGGTTGACAGTCAAAACAATAGACTGTAGATTTAGGATCCCGGGATCCATAAGGAAGTTCTCAAGGACTTCTGCGAGGGAGATCCTTTGCTTTGATAGCACGTACTCATGTGCTGCGTCTTGTTTTGGTCCACATCGTCTCTCTCTCTCCCACGCTGTGGAGTTTTTTTCCTTGTTTAACTTGGTTTGTTTTCCTGATTTACCTTTGTTCACTTTGGTTTATTTTCTTGTTTTGCCTCGATTCATCTCCCTTATCTCCCTCTTTTGCCCTGGTTTATGTCCTTGTTTACCTAGGTTTATTTTCCTGTTTTACCTTGGTTTACTTTCCCGTTTTTACCTAGGTTTACTGCTTGTTTGCCTTGGGTTATTTCTATTTTACTTTGGTTTATTCTCCCGTTTTTATCTTGGTTTACTTCTTGTTTACCTTGGTTTATTTCCTGTTTTACCTCGGTTTATTTCCAAGTTTTCACCAGCATTTACTTCTTGTTTACCTTGGTTTATTTCCATTTTACCTTGGGTTACTTCTTGCTGATCTTGGTTTATTTCCATGCTTTATCTTGGCTCTTTCCGTGTTTTTACCTGCATTTATTTCCATGTTTTTACCTGGGTTTATTTCCCTACTTTTACCTTTATTGACTTTATGTTTACCATGAGTTATTTCCTTGTTTTTCGTAGGTTTATTTTCCTGTTTTACCTTGGTTTTTATCCTTGTTTTAGAGTAACCTTGTAGTTTTTTTATGCTATCCTCTTAAATTTTCCTTAATTTCCATATATTTTTAAATTCCATATATTTTTATCAGTTTTTGCATTTTATTTGCATCCTTTTTAGATGTCTCTTCGTATTCATTCTCCCCACCCATGAACCATTGCTTAAATTAGAATAATGTTGTACTTCAATTCACGTCATCCGTGTGTGTTAAGAATATCAATTATGTGGTCAGCGTAGAATATTGTCAGTAGCAAATGAGGCTCGTAATTTAAGGAATGTGGTTACAGTCGGATTTTGTCTGTTATTTTACCTTGGCTCTCTCTCTCTCTCTCTCTCTCTCTCTCTCTCTCTCTCTCTCTCTCTCTCTCTCTCTCTCTCTCTCTCTCTCTCAAGGTTAATGGACACCAGTTTTAATTAATGCAAAGAAACCAAAATAATTTGTGAAAAAAAAGGATTTAAGTGGTTTGTCTTTCATTGCTGGTTTGTTGATTCATGGTTAAATCTAGCATTAATCATTTAATAATGAGTTGCCTTAATATATATATACACACACACATACGTTTTGGTTGCTTACAAATATAGTGTATTATGTTATGTTTTTATGTAAGATGCACTTTTGCTACTTGCAATTTTTATGACATGAATTAATGTGTTGGTGAAGTTTTTTCCAGAATTCTTATTCCTGCTTGTGAGAATGTCTTCTGAACTCTACTGTTGAACGTATCTAAAATTTAGCAGACCCAGCCTTTCTTACATTTATTCATCTTGTTGATATAAATGGGCTTTTTCAATTTGATGTTTCAGTGTTAGTACTGTAATTAGTAATCTGGAAAAGTATTTAAATAAACATTGTTGTTCATGTTCTTGCATCAGCATTGGTTATTTGTGTGTACAGATCCACTTTGTTTTTTCTTTGTGTAAATCTGCTTTATAGCCATATGTTTTATTTGCTCAGTAATTGCCCTTGATATCATTCTTTGAGTGCTGCCATGTTAAATTGTTCATTTGTCATACTGAATTTCTTAGAATTTCTTATCTCCATTTGACAGCACCCCAGAATTAGCATCCCCATCTGCTGGAGATTTATTTGAAGGGGGATCAAGAGCTGATGGTGGCAGAGATGTAAGTAGGGGGGCACAAGACCAACAGTTGCTCCATGTGTACAAACCTCCACCACCTTATCCTTATAGTAAACCATCCAGCAACAGTACTCCTGACTTGGCCTCTAGTAATCAGGTAGAGTATCTGTGAGGTGACTTTTTATATTTAGAATTTATCATTACTGAAGTACATTTAGCATTAAAAGTTTAGGTGTGATATAAGCAAGATTATCATATTTTTGTTGTAGCTTCTTGGTTTTTAAATCATAAAATTCTAAAAATTTGCATGTATTCATGTTATTATTTGTTGTGAATGCAATTGGAATGTCCAGTAATGTTCATCCAATATTTATTTAGTCCTCTTGACCTTCAGGGTAATAACAACAGTCCAGATTTAGCATCAAGAAGAAGGGCACTGGTGACTGCTTCATTAGGGTGCCTTGGGTCACCAGACCTCTCGAGGACTTACGAGAACTTGGCTGATCTCAGTGAAGCTGTGGAAAGTCTTCGCAATGAGTTAACAAGGACTACTGAAACTGGTAGTTCTTTCCTTCATCCACTTCACTCATTCAGTCACAATTACTCTTGTGATGATCTGGATGCCATTTATCAACTAAGTAATGGCCATGTAGCCATAGGAACAAATAGAAACATCAATCCTTTGTTCACAGGGGAGCAGCAGGGACAGCCTTCACAGCAGCAGGGTAGTGCTGCCACTCAGTATCCTGGTGGACCTCATTATGCTGCACAGTTTACTGGACAATACACGGCAGAATCAGCTCAATATTCTGGTGGTGTTCAGAGTTCCCAAGAGCCCATTTATCAGAACATTGGTGTCCTTAGAACAGACGAGCCAAGAGAACGCACAAGGTCAGCACCAGAAATCGACAGCAACTCTCTCGGTGTTGTAGCTACTACACAGGGTAGTCATATAGTGGGACTTCCTGGAGAGGACCTTCAGGGAGGGCGAAGCAGGGCTTTGTCACAGCCTGTAAGACAGGCAGCTATTGAGCCCCAGATATACATAGAAAATCGTCTTGGGGAGCAACAGCGAGGTCCTATCGAAGCCATCAATGCTGCTATGGGACAGATTCCTGTCTTTAGTGCACAGCAAGAGTTGAGACACAGCCATCACCATCACTTACATCTTCAGCAGCAGATGCAAGCTCTTTCACTACAGCAACAGCAGCAGCAGCAGCACATACAATTACAACTGCAGCAGAAGGAACAATTGCAGCAGAAATTGCAGCTTCAGCAGAAGAAGGATCAGCAGCTCCAACAGCAGCAACAGCTGCAAGCCCAGCAACAACAGCAAAGCGTTCAGCTTCATAGTCAGAGTGCTCATCTTCACATACAGCAACAGCAGTTACAGCAGCAGGTGAAACAGCAACAACAGCGGCAACCACAAGAACAGCAGAGACCTACCCAAGAGCAACAGAGGCAGGTTCAGGAGAAAAGGCAGCAAGTTAAGGAGCAGCAACAAAGGCAGCTTCAACAGCAGAAGCAGTTACAACATCAGTTACAGCAAAGTCAACAGCAGCAACCAGCACAGCAGACAATGGTTGCTAAACAGCAGCTAAAACAGCAAGCGCCACCGCATCCCAGTGACACGAGTAACGAGAGTGGCGGTGGAAAGCTCTCCCCAAGAAAGAAATGGGGGGCACCACCAATGGGACCTGTGTTAGTTGCGGGTCAGACAGAGACAGGAGCCCTTGCCTCGACCTTTGTGACTGCAGACGCCCAAGGTGGTCAAGAAGGAGTGCTGTCTAAGAAGGAAGTTTCAAAAAGTAGTGAAAACCTCTTGAACTCTGCAGGGTCTGCAAAAGGTGCAACACCTGATGTACTTCGAGGGGTGACTTCCTCTAAGCCTGTGCCAAAGGACCCCAGGGTAAGATGCTACTGCATTTACAGTATATACTTTAAATTGTTTTTAGCATTTTTAATGTCTATTGATAATGTCTAATGCAATAGACATCCTTTTATTGAGATGAAGTCCTATTTTTATAGGTGTACTATATATTTATGTAGACCACAGTTATTTTTGTGTAGAGGGTTATTGGTCAAGAATTCTGAATAGACAAGGGAATAATGATAACATAAGAAGTTAGTGCAGTCAAAATGGTAGTAGCAAAGTAAAGTTGCAGACTAGTGAAATCATCTCAGTGAGGAAAAAGGAGACATGAGGACAGAAGCTATGTATGTTAGTATAGAAGGTAGAAGATTGGAATTTGTAGACAGGATTAAATGTTACAGAAGATGATAGAGTGAGGAAAGAGATGAATCACATAGTTGGTAAGAGGAGGTAGGCAGTAAGAGTTCTGAAAAGTTGTGGAATAGGTGCATGTATTGGAAGACAAGTGCATTATTGAAATGTGTGATAGAATTGTTAAGCTAAGTTTTCTCTGGAAAAGAAATGCATTTGTTGAAAGTGAGAGTGTGATGGTGGAAACTCATGAAGTGAAGCATCTTTATGAAAAGTGAGAATTATAATGGTGATAAACAGGGATACCACAAAGATATGATAAATAGGTCATTATAGATGAAGAGATGGCAAGTTTTTTTAGATTATATTTTTGATGTAGAAAGAATTTGAAACTTAGAAGAAAATGTTTCTTTAAATATTTTTAAAGAAACACTGAAGGCAACTGATACCTTAGCAATTCTCAATTGATGGACGAGAGATTTACTAGAGTAAAAGGTTTTTTAGTAACCTGGAAACTTGACTGTGAATGCAAAACAGGTAATTTTTACATAATGTAAATAGAGATGTATGGTTTTATCTTTGATTAAACAAAATTGGAATGTGAGTGTGACTGTCATCTGTCGTTCTCTGAAGTTGCCATCCCTTTGGGTGAATTTTTTTTTTTTCTTAAAAAGTTTAGAATCCATTCCTGTAATTTTTATACTCTAGGTCAATATTTTAAAAATTGTATGCATTGCCATTTACTGTTAATTGTTTTTCAAGGAAAGTATATCTTGTAGGAGAAAATTTATTAGTAAATGTTTCCCCTTTTTTTTTTTACAGGTCCTGCAGTTGGAGAGCAAACTATTTGCCTCAGATATCTTACAAGAGTATGAAGCAATTCCTCGAAAGAAGCCTAATGCCGATTTCACAACCTCCATGAAGCCAGATAACATTCCACGGAATAGGTACAAAGACATAGTACCTTATGAAGAAAATAGAGTGAAAATCACACCAGCCAAGGATAACAAAAGTGGATATATAAATGCCTCTCATATTACAGTAAGTGTTTTCTTTTAAGAAGTCTGATTGAATAAAGTTACATTAAAATAGGAGAGATTGTGACCAAATAAGTTTACATTCAGTTTGTAAAAGCTGAGGATCCTACCTTGGCAGGATACAAAATGTTTTATGCATTTTATTGAAATTCCTTTATTATTACTAAATTTTACAATAGCATAAAATAATATATCACCGATGAGGAATAAAATGTTGATTAATTAAATAATGAATGAACGAATTCATGGTATGCTTCAGATGATTAGGAGCTACCTTACTGTGTAGCCTAACTTGATTTTTAATTTTATAGATATTCATAAATAATTGAAGAAAAACCTGAAAATTACTAACGTAATTTAGAGAAATTTAACATTTCAAAGGTTAGTGAACAGATGTATACCAAAGTACTATAACATAATATATTGCTATAGTTAGCAGAGGTATGCTTGAAAAAGAATAAGTGTTACTAGTGTATTTATACATCACAAATAGTTTGCAGGCTTAACATGGTCCCATCTTTTGACTAGCATTGTTATAATTTGAGCATCTGATGATGATGACAATAGCTGTGGTCTTGTTAATTATTGCTCAAATGCAACCTTGTCACTAGTAAAGCAATATCTTCTGAAAATGAAAGTTTCTTTGTTGGATTTTCCAGGCAAGTGTTGGAGAGAGTCAGCGGTTTTATATTTGCTGTCAAGGACCTTTGGCCAATACAGTCTCGCACTTTTGGCAGTGTGTTTGGGAAGCAGATGTGTTTCTGGTGGTTATGTTGACATCTGTTACAGGTGATACAGCCACCAGTAAAAGTTTTCCATACTGGCCCCAAACCGACAACACAAGTGTTGAATGCGCACAGGTTGGTTCATTTAAAAATAAATATTTTATTAAGGATATGTTTTTCATTGGCAGTAAGGGAATTGTTATTGTATTTGCATTGATATGATTCACCCCGATAGAGGGCATTACTGACGTGTGTTCCGTGGCACACTAGGCAGCGCAATACTGAAGGTAATTTGATGTGTTCCCCTACCCAGACTGTTTTACCTTGTACTTTTCGTCCATTCCCTTTGTTTTCTTGTTACATAGCATTATTATTTTGTAGTTTACCTTGTACTAATTGTCGGCTGTTATTTAAGAAAGTCATTGAATTTACCTTATGAGTTTTGTAAGTGGTCAAACTGTCAACTAGTTTGGTGAGCCAGATTTAGAATGGTCTAAAATCACATCCAACTGATCAGGTTTTCATTCCACAAGTTATACAAAGCCAATTTAAATGTTGAAATGTGTTGGATACTTGCATATGTATGCCTAAAAGAAAATAAAAATACTGATTTAATGCATCCAAAGCTGCAGTCATTATGACTGTATCAAATACATTCATTACATCTCTGAAACCCTTCGTCTTTAGTAAATGTCCAGTGTTGTAAAGCAAGAAATCTGATGTGAAAGTAAAACAGATTAAACTAACCGTTGGATTGTGGTGGTGTTCTTGCCAAACAGGATACCACATTGAAGGAAAGTTATGACAAGTTATCATCTCTATGAATCAATCACACTTTTCTGACCCATGGTTATTTGATGAACAACCACATTACCTAATCCTTGAGAGGTGATTGCAGAACAACACTTGCACTTAAACATGTCATTAGTTATTACCTATTTTCAACCAACAACATATATCACATATCCCATCTAAGTGTTTTTGGAGTTACAGTATACTGTATGTCCATTAAGAATAAACCTTTGAGGTCAGCCCTGTGAGAGTTAAGAATGCTAATTCGGTGGTCTGGTTAAACTATTAATCAATAGTAAGCTACGGAGAAGACTCCTTTTCATGAAAAGTAATTGTTTGGCAAGCAAATTAACAGCTAAATTATATTGATATGGATGCTTTTGACTAATATTTTAACTGACAATTATATCATGGCCTGTTTTAATTTTCCAGTATCGAGTGTACAGAAAACACAGCACGGTGACAGGATCCCACGTGACGAGTAGATTACAGATTGTTCATGTCCCAACTCGCAAGACCAGAACTATTTGGCACCTGCAGTTTACGGATTGGGCAGATCATGGGTGTCCAGAAGATACACAAGGCTTCATATGTAAGTGTTGTCTTTGGTTTCTCTGTATGATAGATTATGTTACAGCATTAGACTAAAAGTAAATTTGGTTGTGTGATAGAAAGAATAGTGGCTAGAAGTATATGTGTAAGCAGTGCTAAGACTTATTGTTCCATCTCCTTGATCTCTGTTCATTTAGCTCTCCGATGTCTTTAACATAACCTTGCATCACTTTTTGCTTCTTGTTTAAGAACGAATCTGTCAGGAAACCATAGAAGCCTAGAATGATTTACAAGCTTGGTTGAACTAATTTATTTTAAAATGATGTATTCTTAGTATGTGTGTGTAAAAACTTATTAAACTTTTCCACAGTACATTACTATTCTAAATTAAGTTGAATTGTACCAAGTTTTTAGTTCATTATATAAGTTTTAGGATTTCCTCAACAACATTTTGTATGTAGTTATTAATGGTAATGGTAATTTACAGCCTTTTTAGAGGAACTCTCAACTCTGAGGCGATACACGTATAATGAGGTCCGTGGAGTAGGCCGAAACAGGAACACTCCTGTGTTGGTCCATTGCTCAGCTGGCGTTGGCCGCTCAGGGGTCACCATACTTTGTGATCTGCTGTTAGAAGCTACTGACCACAACTTGCCACTAGATCCCCCAAAGGTATTGCATCACCTACGACAACAACGGATGGCTCTTGTACAGACAATTGCTCAGTACAAATTTGTATATCAGGTGTTGATTGCATACCTAAACAGGGCCAGGTTGATTTAAAGCATCTTCCAGAAAAATATAAAAGTTTAATACTGAGTAGTGGTTAACTTTCTTGAATTTATGCTTTAATTTTTCCACGTTCTTTGATGCGTAGTTTAGATTATAAATAGATCTTGTTGACTGTATTGATTGGCGTTGATTTGAAAAATGTTTTCATCATTGGCCTAAATTCTGCTTTTTTTTAAGACAGCTAAAGGTCATGTCCCAGTGACATTCGCTCTGTGCTCATTCGCCGTGTGTCAGAAATGCAAAGGAGCAATGGAAATATAAACTTTCATATAATGTTTATAACTTTTTCATATGTCTTTTTTGCATTGTGTTGTATACATATTGTATGCTAACTTATAAATTGATTGTAAGTTACTGGCATTTACAAGTAAGCAGTTAAGTTATGAAAGTAATCTTTTCAAAAGTGCTACCATTCTTGTGAAGTATAGGTCTTGTTAGCACAAGTTGTTGTTAAATGAAGTATTGATGCATCAAGAGTTCATCTGTAATGCATTCTTTACTTTGAAAGATTATAAAAGTTTTATACAAGCACTGTTGGTTGTTACTGCCGCTATTTTAAATTGCCCCGTCCATTTTCGCCTTTTGCAGCATTAGAATAATCTTGGAAGATCGCCCATGAGGCAGGTTATTATTGTGATAGGCAATTTTTCCTATATATACAGTTTTTTGTGTTTGTTGTAAGCCAACATGATCTCATCTTTGTAAACATAGGTATGGACTATTTCAGTTGATGAATGGAAAATGTCGTTTTGTGTGCCTTTCAGCTCATCTCATCACTTGAATTTCATTGTTACTGTCTGTATGAATATAATGTCTTATGGGTTACGTAGGTGGCTGTACATTTTTGTTGGTGATATAGTTTACCTTATTAGGAATAAGTTTTTTAATTAATGTTTAGGTGAGTTAAATCCCATAAACTACTCGTTTTACTTCTGTTATACTGCGGAGCAGTTTTATCATTTGGCTTTTTTGTGATGCTGTAGTACCTGGTTGCACTGAAGATTATGTTAAGTTAGAGGATGTGTATACTTACCAGTTTTCTCCCATGTATGCGAATATTAAAAATACAGAGACAGTACAGCAAACATTACAAGTATTCCAGTTTGGACTGTAACACACAGATGCAGTTACTGAAGGATTCTTGAATCCACCTCAAAATTTGTGTACCAGTGTGCATAAAGGGAATATGTTATAAGCTGATACTCAGCCAGATTTCCCTGATATTTTTGCATAGCTAATGTGCTCTTTACTTACATATTCCTTTGTAGTATTTTGCTGCAAAGAACCCTTTCTTTTTATAGTGGAGTTAAGTTGCTGTTTCGGTCAAGTTTAACATAAACAATTGCATATTGGTACAGTATTTCTTTCAGGGCCAGTGTCATTGTGCTTAGAATTCTGTCAAGAGCAGCATTAGTTTTTTTAATTTTTTAAATTCAGCCTTAACTCACTGTATGCACATATTGTATATGAATTTCTGTTTTATTCGGTTTTCAGAGAGTATTTGGAAATCTCAGATTTTTTGTTTTAATGAACTGCTCAAGTTTAAGTTTTACTTGTACATTAAAATTTGGATATTTTTCCAAAATTCTTTAAAGATAAAAAATTGAACGTAAATGTGTCATGTCGTGAAACTTGAATAAGTGAGGATCAAAACCTATGCATTTGTAAAGCATTTTTCCATATGTATTTATGTATTTATTTAATTGGAATGATGTATTGGTATTGCTTCATTGTAAAATATCAAGATTCAAAAATTCAAAGCTATGGATTAGTAAGTTTAGCATCATTTAATAAGTCACGCTCTGGATTTGCTCAGTTAATTATTCAAAACAAATATATATTTATGCTTGGAATAGGTTTAGGGTATTCCTTAAAACTTGTAGTAAATCACCAGTTGCTCGTGTCTACTCTTGTGGCAGGCGACAAGAAATTGTCAAACAGCTTAAAATTTGGTGTTCTTAAATACTAGTGCTATCATCATTATTACTACAGTTGAGAGACAAATTGTATTTTGTAGGGTAATATCTAGACAGTTTTATTTTAGGCCAATCTGGGTAAATAACCTAATGAAAAATAATAATTACTTGAGAAAAAGTACAATACCATAACAAACATTGAGTGAAGATCTTGAAATACAAGACCAAGAAATTTTTAATAGCTTGTTTTCCCAGAGTTTTACGCTTTTACAAACGAATAATGTCATGGGTCTTTTGGGCATTAATATTTATGCAGGTTCTGTAAGCATTTCCCATTTTATATGTTTTTTTTTAGTGGATATTGTATATAGGCTTATTTTTCTTATTTTCAGTTACATTTGTAATTTCTTTACTTTTTCCTTGCATGTTTTTTTTTTTTATAATAATTTTTTAGTGAACAATGTAACTTATGAGATTTTGCCTTCTACATTTAATTTCTTGTCACAAAATTTTATCGATAGAATGCAAACATGGTATTGCTAAAAAAGTAGGTGTAGTAAGTACAAGAACAAGAAATCTTTGCAATGCAAAATGTTATGTACTTGATAAACCTTATTTCTTAGCGCCATTTAGTTTGAAAACTTCAAATATGTCAAGTTCTGGTTACAATTTGATATAGGAGTGATATTTCCAATAAGTCAATTCAGTGTTATATATCTTTTTTCTTTTTAATATATTTGAGCCTGCCGTATAAAAGTGAAAAGTATTTGAGTAGAATTTTCCCCTGTAGTTTGTGCCACATATTCACAATTCTGCTTCGGTATGTGTATTTGCAGTGAAATATCTCAAACAGGAATGTCTCAGTTAGGTAGTTATGCTGGTAATCTAGAGGCTCTTGGTTTTTGTAATTGCTGTGATAATCACTGTGAGGTGTTACAGAATGTGAAAGTCCCCCAAATTTTGTTATTTCTAACAAGTGACCCATCCCCATCATGTAAGTGTTTATAATGTATTTGGTTCCTTGTTTGCATTTTATCAGTTTGGTGTTGAAACGGCCAGGTTTGTTTCATATTCAACTGCTGAACTCACCAGTTGGGAGTTTGTTATTGTTCTGAGAATTTGGGTAGTTCCAGCTGTAGAATATTTTCTTAACATGAAAGGTTTCGGTAGTCAGTTACAAGACAGTATGATTCTATAAATTGTGGAAAAAGTGCAATAGAGAAATTGATGTATACATGGACTGATAAAGTTGATGAATATGTAATAACTGACATGAAATTTTAGGGAGGTCCATTATCTTCCATAATTGTCTTCCTTGGTCATTTAGAAACTTAGAAACAAACAACACACTTTCTGGTAGGGAAGGTTTTCAAGTAAATTGTAATCAGTGCACAGATACAGTAGTTATTCACATTTTTTAACTGCTTGATTTGTACCTAATAACATTAAAAGTATTTCAACTTATGAAAGGTTGAGTATTGTATTTTTATATATATTAAAAAAGTACTGTATTGAGATTTCAAGATCAGTTTTCCATTAATTTCTTAATGACATCTCCGTTCATTTTGATGGTTACATATTTAGCCATTTTGAGATCAGTATTGGTTCTGAGACGTAGGAAAAATTTTCAAGTACAGTAGTAGAATAAATGAGAATTTGACTTCCAATGGTTGTAATAAGAATAGAAGGTTCATCCAAGAAGTCAGTTTAGATTGGTAGTGAAATCTGTTTAGCATTCCCTCCAGACTATAGAATATTTTCTTTCTTAAATTGCATATTTATGGCATCCCAGGAAAATACCTTTACTATCTAAGGATACACTTTTATTGATAATTTACTCTGCTTCCACTACTGCCACATTGAAAGCTTGTAATGTAATCAAATGAGCTTCCTGGTGGTAAGTGTGTCAAAACATTTTTTCATGGGATGTATTTTATCCATTTTAGGAAGAGTTCACATTTAAGGTATTATGAAGCTTTCTAAATTGTTTGGCCACCCATGAGAGTTAAGTTTTTGAGCTCATTGATCTGGTTAAACTACTTTTGCAACATCATATTTATCATGGTATCTTATATTATGTTTCCATGAATATTTGCGTGGGATATTTTCATGAACACTTACACAGTCGTCTCTGCAAGGTTGCAGGAAAAGGTCAAGGTAGCTTTTGCAATTTTAAGCAGCAAATATTTTCAGGCTGTATAAGGTCCTAATCCTTGAATACGTACCTGTATCAGGTTTTGTAGCTGGGTGGTGTGAAAGGTACATACCTATCAGTATCCTAATACTTTCTTTTTCACTGGCTTTTTTCTTTTCAAACAGTTGCATCTATATGGAGTGATAGTTTGGTGAATCTCATAAAGAAACTTCCTAGGAAAAGAAGAGGGATGCAGATGTCTGTTGTATTTAATTTATTTCATTCACGATGCCATTTAGCAGTGTTAGCTTTAGCAATTTCAGTCCGGTGTAATATTTCAGTGTTCGAGTCTGTAGCTTAAGTGCCTTTCCGCCTTCTCCCAAAACTGTATTCTTGTCTTTCGCACATTGTGATTTCATCTCGTCTGTGGTTGAACAGTCCGGTTGAATTAAATGTGTAACACTTGCCAAGTATTTTACGATGAGATCTGTTAGTGACATTGCTACTGTCATCTTTGTAATTATTTATGTAATAATCTTAAGAGATAGTTGAAAGCTATTTTAGAAGTGGATATTTTTGCAATGAAGATGCACTTAAAAAGTCTTAAGGCATTACGTTTTTCTCGTACTTCCGCATTTCCAAAGTTGTATTTGGAGTCCCGTTATCCTGTAAGGTCTTACAAATATTTGTATATTTTGAAAATGTGCCATGTATATTGGGGTTGAAATAAATCTAGAAAAAAAAAGTGTCTTGTTATGGAAACACCAGGTTATATATATTACAGCATTGGCTGATTGAAAGTGGGTTTTCAGTTTACTAAAGATGCTCATACAGGAATATGCAACTCATGCACCCACACATCCGTACATTAAAAATATAAATAACCCAAAAATAATAAAAACATTTTACTAGTAAAAGTTGAAATACAGTAATGAAAATATAATTAAGCAAAAATTTCAGGTTACTGTAACTGAATAAAACAATAAGTCAGTTGAAGGAAAAAATCTAAATTTCGAAGACTACACAGAACAGGTATTCAGGCAGCTACAAAAACCAGTGCTGCCCCCAGAGTGCATTCAACAGACAATTGTCTGTCACTCCATTGTACTGCTGCCATCCAAAAAAATAAATTTGATTAAGTGTAATACATCCAATATGCAGGCAAGTTAAAATTATTTCCACTTACAGCTGGGATTAATGTGTCTGCACATCCTACTACTCTTTGAATTTTTTTTTATTGGCAAAGAGGGAAGGCAACCACCTCTCTAGTCCTGTTTTTAAAAACAAAGGGCAAATTAGGAAACCACCTCTCTAGTCCCTTTTTTAAAAACGAAGACCTAATGAGTCATTTTATGTCTGGATGGGGAACTATCTTAATCGTGAATTCAGCATATGTGATCTCCCAATCTGCTGTTTCATTTCTCTTTGCATATGAGCAGAAACCTTGCAAAAAATAAGATCTGTGGCAGCCTAAGTAAAAAAAAAAAAGCCACTCCTGTGTAATTGGTAAATAGTTTCTCATTTAGTTTAATCTTTTCCCTGAAACCTGTTTCAGATACATTCCATCTGTCATAATTATGGGAATTACATTATTCTAAAGTTATGTACGTGTGAAAAGAAAAAATATGATTTTATTACTGAAAATAAGAAATGATGAGGTGACAATATGCAAAGATACTGTATAGGATATCAAGTACTTTTAATTGTTTTTCCAGGTCCAGAGGTTATATATATAAGCATTAATCAATTATCAAGACCATTAGAACTTCCAAGTGAAAGCATGAAAGAAAAACAAGAAACTTTTACCTTCATCACCAGGCCAGACTTAATTGCCCACATGTTTCAAGCCTTTGCATCAAATTTGAGATCACATCTGCGAAAAAGACAAAGTTTCATTTATTTAAGATGGTAAGAAAAGATAAAACTGCACACAAAACTTTCAACACTTAAGATTTCCATTGTATGTAACTCTTACCTGGAGCCGAACAAAACCTCACAGATGAAAGCCACAAAGGCAAGTACCCAGCCAGCGCACAGGATTATAAAGGTACCCTTGAGAAAAGAAAAAACTAATTAGTTTAATCTAACAACTCATGTTCATAAAACTGGAAAATCTATTTAAATTTTGAACCATTTTTGTGGCCTCATCCTAACATCTACCCCATAGGGAAGTAGTGCCATCAGGTGCCTCATGTGGTGCACTGTAGGCATTACTTAAGGTTCTTTGCAGCATGCCTTCGGCTCCCTTTCGTTCCTTTTACTGTACCTCCTTTCATATTCTCTTTCTTTCATCTTACTCTCCACCCTCTCCTAACAATTGATTCATAGTGCAACTGCAAGGTTTTCCTCCTGCTACACCTTTCAAACCTTTTACTGTTAATTTCCGTTTCAGCGCTGAATGGCCTCAAAGGTCCCAGTTCTTGGCCTTTGGCCTACATTCTATGTTCAATTCAGTTCAATCCTAGCATCTAGAACCATGGTGTCACCAAACTTGAATGAGCACTTCACAAATACGGTAGCTTAATAAAATGTATTTTCTTGAGCTCTTGCAAGGTTTCCAAACAATATTCATATGTAAATCTTTGACCTAAGACGGGCCCCAATCTGCAGTTTCTGTCAAGTAGTTTTAACAGTAAAGCATTAATTAACTGATTGCCCAGTTTTTACCCAGGAAAGAAGAGCTACCTCACTTTCTGGCAGGTCCATAAGTGAGGTACTTGATAATAATTGTGATATCAGTACACTAATGTTTTTAGAGAAAAATGACTTTTATTTCTGAATTTAACATTTTATCAGGTTTTACAGATTTATTTCATTCTTATTAAAGACTATATATATATATATATATATATATATATATATATATATATATATATATATATATATATATATATATATATATATATATATATATATATATATATATATATATATATATATATATATATATATATATATATATATATATATATATATATATATATATATATATATATATATATATATATATATATATATATATATATATATATATATATATATATATATATATATATATATATATATATATATATATATATATATTATTATTTAATATATATATATATATATATATATATATATATATATATATATATATATATATATATATTATATATATATATATATATATATTAATGTTTGATTCTAATATGCTTTATTTTTATTTTAATTTACAATTTTGATGAATTTTACCTAAATTAATGTTTGATTCTAAGTGCTGAATGGCCTAATTTGCCCCAGTGCTTGTCATTATGCCTAAAATCTATAAACCAACCAACCAATCCTACAATGGTTCCATCCTACTTTGAATGTCCACAGTTTGAACAAACGTGAATCTATGAATTTCGGGAAGCTTTTATGTAAAACTCTCATTTCTGACCCAGCTGTTGTGTAGATGATTTTTAAATTATCCCATTCTATTAGCACGATTTCTTTTCAAGTAATCCCATCCTATTTGCGCTATTTCTTAACTATCTCCCCTTAGTGGGATCATGCTACACTACTTCTATATACTTGTATACCTTAACCCAAAGATGCATTATACAAATTGTGATTAAAATTGAGCCTGTGGTGCTACAGAAGTTGAAAATGTGAAAAGTTGAGTCCCCACATATGCATCAAGAGATAGTTTTCAGCTAAGACAAGCTAAAACAAGAAGAAACATACCTGGAGGTGGTACAAACTTAATTTTTTCCCCACAGATGATGTAGGGTCGCGATTTTCGCTGAACTTCTGCTTTTTCCTTGCTTTGTCTCGCTGTTTCCTTTCAGCCTGGAACATTTTACAAAGGTATAGCATGAAAAAAACAGCAATAGAATGAGACCAAGATAAATACGTCTCCATGTAGCTAAGCAAATGCATTTTAGATAAGCTATGCATAAACACCAATTCATTAATCATAATGTTTTGAATACAGTGTTTGTATGCAGGAAAACTTTCTTCAGGAAACTGATAAACGTATTGAGAATCATCACCATTACCTTATGCAAGAGGGCTTGAAACCAACGAGAAACCATACCACCCTCTACGACGCGATCAATGACGGCATTGAATTTCGAAGTGTAAACGGAGAAGCGTGGCATCCCCAAGCCAATCCTACAATAGAGAGTCATGCAAGAAAATAATAATGATTATCATCACATTGTCAATTTTACCATGAACTGCAATCATACAGTTTTCAAAGAGGTCTTTATAACTGAAGGTCATACTTCGTATTCATATTGCAAGACGAATGTTTTACATTATAAATAAACTAGGAAGGGTAGAATTAGTGCCACTACCTAAATGGGACAAAGCATTCCTTGGCGACATGGAGTTCGGTTTGTCCATATTCGTTCGTGAAGTTGCTGGAAACGAGGTATCGAAGGAAAGTCCCGGAGTTCATGAAGGCAAAGCCCCCTTCGAGTACTCTTTGTATGCCGGCCTCAATCCCATGAACATACTTGAAGCCCTCGGCTATCTTACGAGACGTTGGATCGATAGAGTTGCTGGAGAAAATCCAAATGTCAGTTTGCTTTGGTTAAGGCACAGGTGTAGCTGTGGTACGATATCTAGACAGCCAACCAGAGCTCTTTATAGAAACATTTAAAGAATAAACTATTCATAAGGAGAAATACGAGTTTCCCAGGCGATGACTTGGTGCTGTGAAATAGATTTACAGGTACTGTATGCTATTACTGTATAAAATAGTTACTATTTTAATCAAAAGTGAAGTCATACAGGAAAAGAACAACATATAGTACTTCATCTGTAAATTATCCACAGTATTTTTCATTTGCAAACAAGATTAAAAATGGCTCAGTAAATTTACTAACAAATTACGAAAAAGGATGGGCCAATTATCAAGAGAACTCAAAATAACTACTTGTAATTTGCAATTTCTTAACATGTGAAATGTCAAACGCTTAGTACAGCACTAGAAAATCTGATGCAAAAGACAGTTGTATAATCTGTCTTTAGTAAGTCTCAGCAATGAAGAGAATCCTGAACATGGCAAAAATTTACAATTATACTTGGCCTACTTTGCCAAGGACTCACCAGAACCACTCCTCCCATCCCCCTGTATCCCTGACTCCCCACTGAAGATGTGATTTGAGGAGATCCTCCAGAGTGTTTACAGGCTGCGTAGGCAATGGAACGAGCAAGAACGCAATGAGAGAGGATGTGTAGGCAACACCTAAGACCAAGGTTGCCACTGAACTTGTGATGACAGCAATGCGAAGTCCATTTGAAAGTGGCATGAGCTCTGGTGGGGGTGATTTGTTAAGAAACGTGCCCAGGTAAACATGAGGGCATTGCCAAAGTCCTTGAACCACGTCCCTACTTCTAAGATGGCGGTCAGTCGTATCACAGGTGGAATCAAGAAGAGCATCACGAAAACTGCGATCCACACATTCAGCTAAGGAGGGAAGAGAGATAGGTCTAAGGACTGATATATAGTATTCCTAGTGAACTCAATTTTGTACTCTTTGATATGAAGAGAAAGTAAAGCTGTGATACATAAGACCTTAAAATATACAAAGTTAGTTGTATAAAAAAAACCCATACAGTATATTGGTTTTCCAAAACTGGTCTGGAAAGTCAGGGCATGTACAGCAAAGGATAAACTCTTGCATGCAAGCTATGAAACACCATAGTTTTCGTAAAACAGTACAAGACAACAAACAATTATCCATAATTAAGTTCACTAATTCTAAGATACCACTGAACTTTTCGTCTCACCTGAAAAGGCCAGGCAACTGCCGAATATTGGGGTGATGGCTTTGGCATAGGCGTGATGAAGCAGGTGTAGTCGATGTGATATGGCCGAGTCATATCTATGAGCCTCAGTCTATCCGAGGTAATGAAATAGTTAGCAAAGGATACCTCTGTCTCTCCTCGGATTGTCTCTCCCATTGCTCCTAAAACATAACACTTATTAAAAATGATGGCATTCAAGAAGAATGATTTTTGTTGATATGTCACTCAATAAAACTAAAAATTGACTACAAGACTTACTGGGCTATGCTGAATGCATAGGGAGATTTTATAGGAGAAAACTATTTTTCTTTTTTCACACTAACCCATCCATCATAACTAACCCACAATCGCAGTTTTTAATAACCCCAAAATAATAGTGTTTTATCACTAGATAGTACACGAATACATAAATAAATACTGGTATCACACAAATATACTGCTAAAACATAAAACTCATACGAAAAATATAATCAGTAACTACTCACAGGTAATCATCAGTGATGGAAAAATTGATAAACTGAGAACATCACACTTTTACGCTGATTTCCCAAATAAAAACTGGAAAAATAAGGACTGAAATAAAATGCTGAAACAGTACAGAAAAGGTTTCTGTGCAAAAGAGCAGAGAAAACTCTTCACAGAGTTGGGAACAGCCCTCCAGATTCTCAATCAGTAAAACATGGTTAGTTTTTACTGAAGTCCCAGGTAGCACATGAATGAGCACTCATTCTTCTGTCTCACAGACAAAAGAAATTGGGTCTATGGGTATTTCATACTGAGAATGTTGGGTAATATTAATCTAAGAGACAATATTCCTTGTAAAAATTGCTATGATATCTTAAAATTTTCTCATCTGAGAAAGAACTGAATATCTATGATTATCTAATACAACCTGAACAATCTTGCCTCTTCACCTGTCCAAGTATTGTTTTCCAATTTGCTACCCCACTTATCTCCATCTCGGGGCTGTGCTATCTTTACAGTGAAATTTAGTTTTAAAGCCATTGTCATCAGTAACCTGATCTCCAGTCCGTCATAGGAGATGCTGCCATCATCACTCACTTCAAAAATAGAAGAGGGAGGATGGTTGAATGTTGTTACTCGAAACTGTAAAAAAAAAAAAGAATACTGAAATCAGAAAATTTTTAGAGAATTACCAAAATTCAATAATTTACTGCTTACCATCAGAAACAATTTATGCAGGGTACATTTCCTATAACTTCTAATCCGAATACAGAAGTACTAGTTGACATTTCAGCCTTATATAAGGTTCCCTACTAACTGCATAACAAACAAGGTGCTTGTGTTCTGGTGACAAACCTGAGCATTCTAGTAACAAATGTTCCCATGAACTGCAGAAAACAGAAATTATCAAACAGCCAGAGAAATGCCCAAGGAACTGCTCAGTTAACACCAACTGGGATTTAATAATTCTCTTAGAAAGGGGGTTCAACTTACCATTGTTTTATTTCATCATCCAACCATTAAAGGTGAGAGAAATATTTTAGCAACGTCCTTCACCAGGCCTTTGCGCAATCTTCTGCGCATTTTGCAAAAAAATTCCACTAGCCCCTAAACTTAACAAATACGTAGCAAAGTCCGTTAGGCAACAAAGACCCTGTATTACAGCCTGTACTCGAATATTTTCAAGATATCCTACAGCTAACGATAATCCAACATAGTTCCCAACTTAAACCAACCTGCACTTTTACACTTATACACTTAACACTCAGTTTATGAGATAAACCTAAGAAGTTATCACATCTAAAATGGAAGCATAGGAAAAAAAATAATCATTTTATAGTACTGTAGTTGATAAGCACTGAAATCCGCCAAGTTGATGTTCGTTAAGATGACGTGTCGGATTAACAGAAAAATTTAAGAAACTGTTACAACCAGATTCCTTGGAAGACAAAACCAAAAGGGGGAATGAAGACACACAAAACTGAATTTTTTATGAAAAAAGATTATTATTAAAATTTCCCCATACTCACCTCAAATCCATTGAAATTATCCAGTTTTGCAGAGAACCAGTTGAATTTTCTCACAGTAGACGTGCGTGAAGTCTGGTCAGCTCTCCATGTGCCGAGCGTTCTCTCAGATATTCTTTGGTTATTTTGAAAGAAATCATGAGTTTTGAGCTTCAACTCATCCTTGGTGACATCTGCTGGCGTTGCTAAGAGAATGTTCACTATCTTGCTTATCGGAGATGCCTTGGGAAGTCAAAAATGAAAAAAAAAAAATGCCATAATTATATTTCTTAGAAAACTGATTTAACTCAAAAATCATAACTTGAAGGAAGATTGTATTGGATTGGATTATCAAATCTAGGCCAAAGACCCAGTGCTAGGACCTATGAGGTCATTCAGTGCTGAAAGAGAAACAAGTAAAGAAGGCCTTAAAGGTGAAATAGGAGGAAAACCTCAAAGCAGTTGCACTATGAAACGATTGTTAGGAGAGGGTGGAAAGCAAGATGGAAGAAAGGTAATATGAACGGAAGTACAATTCAAGGAAGACGAAAGCACGGACCAATACTTACCCTCAGCAACTTGATGACGTCAGCTCCCCTGACATCTGTGATGAGGACGAATTTGGCCAATAAATTGAGGTGCTCTCTATACAAGGCTTCTAATAAATTCAAGAGCCGTTTGGCATCTCTCTGGAGGAATATGTAATTTGAGCAGGTTTCCTTGTTGACCTGTCTGTAGTATTCCTTTATGGAGAACAGAGCCTTGTTCATGGAGTCCTGTGTTTTTGAGCAAATACAGACATATTCATGATATTGAATATAAATATATATATATATATATATATATATATATATATATATATATATATATATATATATATATATATCATTAATTACTAGTGCACAAATGGCATCAATTTCTTATTCTAGTGTCCTGACGTAAAAGACAAATATTACTGCTATGTTCCATGTACTCATTATTATGCAAACAGCTGTTTCAGGCATTAACTTGTGACTATCGACAGGGCTTATAATCAATATGTAATGTATCAACACTCTAGAAAGAATAAAAATGAAATAAAAACAAGAACCTAATCACAAGGAGACTACAAATCAAAGACCAAACAAGGTACTTGAAACTCACTCATGCAAACAAAATTATATATATATATATTATATATATATATATATATATATATATATATATATATATATATATATATATATATATATCCTAAGTAACACACTGACAAACCACAGAAAACACTGGCACATGATGTCACCATGTGTCCTCTGTTCCTTTTCGACCCATAACATCATCAACAAACTAAAATTAAATGGTGAATACTTATATTATCGTCCTGCTGCTTTGTGTAAAGCAGTGTCAGTGTCTTGGGAGCAATGCGCTTTGGTATATGTTGGTTTTAAACATTTAGGTATTTATCATTTACAGGAAACACCATGTTTCCAATGGATGCATTGACATGGTATTATATCTCTATACAGATGTGTTTCAATGCCTGTGCCGTAATGAACAGAGTATACAAGGATTTACCCTTGTGAAATTTATTATGACTTTATCTTACTAACGTAACAACAGCAGAAATAATAATACCTCGGATGAGGGCAGAAGAAACAAACTGACAGGAACGCTACTGCTTTTCCCAGCAACTGTTTGTTTACCATCCTGCAAAAGAAGTTATACTATTGATTTAACTGCTTAAACACACACATATGCAGTGTGGATAATCTTAACAGTCCATGAAAAACAACCAATTTCCAAAACAATTTTCTATACTCTGTCCACATCTATTATAACGACAACATGAATCATTGTAATCTTTCAAAATCTTAATCGTCTCAAGCAGTCATATTTGCACTCACAAGTGTATGGGAGAGAAAGGCATCCACTGCACGATAAAAATAGGAGTCCGTAGCAACAGTCAACGCACATTGCTGCAAACTGGTCCTAAGTTCTACTAAGAGTGTTGACACTGCCTGGGTAAGATTACCCGGGGCTTCTTCGGACTCGGTAGCGTTACCTGAGGTTTCCTTATCTTCGAGAAATGGCAACTGGTGTAACGCCCCTTTGAGAGCCCTGTCCTGGAATGTTCAAAATCTGTTATTTACAAATAAGTAGTTTTCACTATCAGCAGTGTTTTACATATAACTTACGAGATGTAAAATAAGAAAATAAAGTAACCCGACAATCTTTGACTGCATGAATGCAGTCAAGAGAAATGGTGAACGTGACTCTTAACAAGGGCAAAACTGCTTCTTAAGACCAAGATGAAGGTATGGGGGAAGAAGATTCCAAATTAGATTAGTTATGTGGAAATCTGTTTCTCTCAGTCATACAGGAAAAGCTAGTTTTCGTTGTTAGGGGCTTACTCTTCCTCCCCTTCTCTCTATCCTAAAAATACGTAAGAGTATGTGTGCACTTTCTACCATTCCAAGGATTTTTGCATTATCGTAATCATCCAACCAAGTTTCATACTTCACTAAAATATCAAGCTCTTTTTTTTATTTGTAGTCTCGAATTTCTAATGTCTTATTTCTCACAGCTGAGTGAGTATTTATGACACCGCATTTTGTTTGTAACTAATTAGACTCAGCATCATGGTCAACTCTGTTTCAATTCCTCTAACTCTCCTCCTATAATGCTTTACCTCCGTTAGCGGTTAGCCGCATGATTCAAATCAGTCTATGAAATCTCGTGCATTTTAAGCAGAATTATTATAATGGCTAGTTCAATGATTCGTTGCACATACCCGTCATTACATGGATCATCCTACCACTCTTTATCACGGCATTTCTGTTCTATGTGGCCACTTAAATATATAAAATCTTCGTGAACAAACGAATCACTGCTGCGCCTTTAAAATCCGTATTCTTGTTTAACTTCCCAGAAAATTAGTGTAAATATTCAATATTTTTTTTACTGAAATTTAACAAATTACTTTACTGATTATTATACTCATAATCATAGTGTTACTACTTTACTTAATTTGTAAGTTACTTCCTTTGTAACTTTTACAGCTACTGAGGTAGCTCTGTCTGAATGAATAAGAAATGGTAACGGCAAATGTTAGAAATGTTAGCTTATCTAAGAAGGAAATGAACTGAAGAAAAGAGAAACACATATGTCAAAATGTCACACTTGATCTGAGCATGGGAAAATGACATAAAAGCTATCTCCCATAATCAAGGAAAGGAGAATGTTTATGACAATACCATGTCAATGTCATGTCAACACCTTTCTACGAAGATAAAAGGTCAACAGACAGTGATGAACTCACGTTGACCGCAAGCTATTTATAGTTTGATGAATCACACCACAGAGAGTGCATTAGAAAGAAGGTAACAGGATTCACCTACATATAAATAATATCAACATCATCTATCTCAATATTATTTCTCCCTTTCAGATATATAGTAGGATGAACCAAATGGCCAGCCGATATTTCAAGAAAATACTAACATTGTAAACATTCATACCATTACACAGCAAAACATTTCTTCAAGTCACTTTTGGAGTCTGCTGCAGGTGTTGAGTAATCGGCAATTCCGTTAACCAAACCTGATCAATTAGCATATTTAGGCATTACATGATACCAAATATAACTAAACAATCATGTCTACAGGAATTGGGAGTGATAAATTCCACAGGTTAGTTAGAAATACAGTTAATATCATAATTAGTTGTTTGTCAATGGAAAAATAAACTGAGATGATGTGCTACGGTTCCGTAATATTATCTCAGTTTACGTTGGATTGTTTACAAGACGAACCCTGGAATCCTGGTCATGCAGTGGTACATTTACTAACAAAATCTGTCTGCCAAAGCTCGACAACATAAAATTTGGCAAATACACTAAGGACACCATGCCAAAACTGTTGTGAGGTCATTCATGGGTCATCTACCTGTCGTAAAGGAGGTAGGGTAAAGGTGCAGTGTGCTATGGGTGTTAGGACATGGGCTTAAAAGTTTGGTCAGGGTAATACTACCATACGTTAGTTTAATATAAAATTATGAACATTCCAAGGCTGGTTGTCGTGACCATCATTATAAAACCGATAAGGTTAACTGCAGTTATGACAAGAATGGCATCAGTTTATCACCAACAATCAAATAGCCTAGCTTAGGTCAGACTACCCCCAATGGTAGACTAATAATGATTGCCACGAAGGTAAGGTAGCCTAGAATTAACACTTACTGATTTGCAACTGGTACTGTGTTAGCTGCAATGCAATGATATTTTAATTCATCATCAAATGAAAACTAGGCTATGTATTTCAGAATCTCTGTTTTATTAGTAGCCCAGGCATTTCTGACTAATACAATATTTCTAGTGCAAACCACTGGTTTTTGTATTTCCTCTTCCACCTGTATATATAACAATGTCTTGACCCCAGTTCAGTGGGCAAGTAAAACTTATGACTACTACTGCAGCCCCTTTGGTTCGTTAATGGCTACTTGTTTGGTACCAGCACCTGGGAGATGAACGTAAAAACTTAAATAAAAAATGGTAAATTCACAATCATAAAAAGAAGGCATAAAGATAGACGAAATAATAAGTGAAAGGTGGTAAATATTCCGATCAGAGACTTGCAAGGACCAGGCCACAGAAGCAGTCTTTAGTTTTACCAAGTGGGAAACTGGGCTATTTAGGCTAGCATGAGGAAAACCAAAGATGTGTGAACTGCACAATCAGGAATGGTCTGAAATGCATAAACCACAAAAATTAACGGTCAGAGGAATGCGTGGTTCATGTCCAGCCATTATTGGTATTAATCACAAAATGCACAACGAACAGACATCACCTGAATGCACAAAACCCTTGCCTCCTCTACCATAAACTAAATTAAGGCACTGAGTCCTTACCTTTGATCCCCTTGACCCCCCACATTATCTGGCCAGAGTGCTGTAAGCCCTAAGTGCTAAATTCAAGGATGCATCCCAACCTTACCTTCCCCATCCTAACCTAACTTAGGGCACTTGATCTTTACAGACCTACCCTGCTATATATGACCTATGGCAATATAATCCAAACAACTGTGGGGTGTAATCTTTGTGGGAACTGAGGTATTTACGATTAGGAAAATAAAAAATCAGCAATTGATGGTCTAAAATGCACACAACCACAAGGTAAACAGCTGGAAAAATACATGGTTCATTTCTGTTGTTGGTATCAGTTACAAGGCACCTTATAATCACCAAAAACATCACCTGGATTTATCGTAATCTTACCTTTGCTAATGTATCCTAACATAGGTCACTGGACTCCCCAACCTAGTTTTAACCTAGATACAGGGATGCATACCAACCTTACCTTCCCTAACATAGGCTTCCAGACCTTTCTTGACTGACACTCCCAACCTAATCTGACTTCAGAGACAGAAACTGTACATAGTATAGGTGAAGTAGAGAAATTCATCGTAATTAAATTTACACACCTGGTGCTAACAAGCAAGATGCCCTCAATCTTCCCATATTCCTTATCTTAAGGTTGAGAGATACCTTTTCTCTCAGTCCCAGTATTCAGTCAGTGGAAAGGAATATGGCACTACCAGATAGTTAACGAGCTGTTGATGTAGTCTTAATTTTGCATATAAGAATAATAAATTTAGTGCCCTCATCAGGCTGCCATTTTTAAACCAAATAAATTGCATGCTAAAACCTGAGTGGAGTCGCATACACTTACGGAAAGAAACACCTTAAAACAATAACTAACTTAGAAAATGGTGTCAACCTTGATATTTACATCAGTAAATATATCAGATCTTAAAGTAATTTGTATTTTCTTGGGCAAATAAAGCAGAGCTTCAATGGTGTAGGCTCAGCATATCCCACTATCAATACTGTTTGAAGTATGTCCAGAAGGATAAGTCTACTTACAGAATTGATGTTTGCAGTGATAAGAGAATTTGATGAGGCCAACAGCACAATGGCTAGTGCTGCCCATGGCTGAAAGTTTTCATAACAATCCTGGAAATCAAAGAGCAGTAATTAGAACATCAGATTCTCTTATTTCAAGAAACTAGTAAATACAGTATAACAAGTAGTATATGAGGTATAAAAAAAAAAAAAAAATATTGATTGCCTATCAACCATGAATCCTCATGGATCACAAATCATGTATTTGTACTGATGCTTTATATCATTTGCAGGGTGGACAAACTGAGCGCTGACTACTGCTTAAATTAACAGTGAAGGAGAGCAATGAGTAAACCCTAACTCTGCCAGAGCTAGTTTCCAATCTCACTTGTCTTCAGGCTACATTTCCTCATTGTCACTTCATTCATCTATCTTCAGTTGGTATCCAGTGTTGTAACCGGTACTATTTATATTGTAAGTATACCTCTCTAATAGAAACTCACAGGATTTTGGAAGTCTGTCATTATAAAAAAAAATTGGTAAATTGTTATAATAAAGAGTTTTGTTAATAGTTTTAAAATATTTTTTAGAAATAATAAATTAGTTATATGTTTTGCTTTCTCTACAAATATGGATAATGATTTTTGACACATTTTAAAATGATTTTGACCATTATGTGATCAAACAGTATAAGTGAAAAACTAAATTTTTATGAAAGAATATTTTTTTATACAAACCCCTTACTTTAAAATAGCCTGTTTTCATGTCTGTGTAAAATCTCCTTACATTCTAATCCCATAAGAATAAAAGACATGATATTCCCTGTAGGTTTGTGCATGCTCATCCAGTTTCCCATTGTTCTCTATAGCAAAAATCCTCTTTTAATGTGTAGCGTAGACAGCTTGTAACACACTCGTTGAAACTTAGATTCTGATATATGCTTAAGTAGTATGAAGCAAGAACACTGAACTCTTCCTTACCATTGTCGTCTCTGCATTAGGACCATGGCCTCAAGTCCTTTTATATAAGGTCACTTCTCTGCTCTGCTGCAGAATTATACACGACCTCCAAAATATGGAAAATTCAGTTACCATCCTTTTCTCTCTCTCTTTCTCTTGTATGCTTCAAGTATATAATCGTCAGGAAGTAAAAATGTAGAAAAGAGCTTAATATAATTCCGTCTCATATCAAGGAATTTTATTTTCATCTATAAATAAATTTTTTAACTTCTGGAATTCATTCATATTGGCCTTTTAAGATATGCCAGCCAATAACAGTACAGATCAAAAGGCCACCAAGGTTAATTGGTTTTTTCTAATGGGAACTAAATTGTGGTCATCACCTGGTCACTTCACAAGATGGTTAAGTGGGAGTAAAGGTCATGTTCTGTTCCCCAGAAAATTCTTTAAAATCATTATGATTCGCTGAAGTTATTCTTTCCAGAATTCTTCAGTTTTATTGCTCTGATCATTTTGGTATTAATATTTTCCAATACAGTATCTTCATACTTTTCACTTGTAAGTATGCACTTTTAAATGTGTGAGAGTGAAGTCATTTTCTTTGAACAGCCAGTTGTTCACCTAATAGTTTCTTAAATTTACATAGTCCTGGCTGTATCCTTTGTTTTTAGTTAGTTTTGCAAAGTTTCTGCTTTTGAGACGAACATATGCTACTGTAGAGTAGTTGTTCTTTGGAAGTTGTTGCATTGCATAATGAATCTTCTTCATTCATTAATCCAAATTAAAGGATTTTTAGATTACAAATATCCCATGATTAGTGTTTAGCTTAGTGATCACTTTTCTAATCAGTCATGTATATAGTGTTTGAGTTAATTTTAATTACCTGTTATGGGTTTAATCCCAACTAATGCTGCCTTGTATTACTTTAAAAGCCAGTTCAATTTGACTTTGCCTCACTGATTATTTATTTAGTGAGGTTTGGTATTTTTGCCAGTGAAACTATGGGTAACCTTTCACTAGCTAGCATTAATATTCACATTGTAATATTGTTAGTAGCACTTTTGGAACATGGTGCCCCAGCATTTGTATACAGGAGCTTTTGCTAGACAGGCTGGAGCTTTGAGGGTAGTACTGAAAAGCCCCAATAGCTTTCCACTTTCTGCAGGGTCTAGTACACTCTCCTGCCTCTCAGTGGCTGCTTTATAATATGAAGAGGCATTGTTAGCAGTCAATGACCTGTGGAGGGTGGTGCTGCCTCTGTATCCCAGAGTCTTTCAGTGCTTTTTATGAGTTAGAGCAGAATGAGGCCAATAGAAAATGGTTCAAAATTCAACAAACCTGAGTCTTTCATTCTTTCAGGGTCACTTTCAGGGTCAGTAGAAGACAGAACAGAATCTGCAGGATCTAGTTGAGAATCTGTTTGAACATAAGTTTTATGCAGATTGTAGATACACCTATGGTACAGAGGTAAAGAATAGTTTATTGTTTCATTACAACCTCATAACTCAGTATACCTGATTCATGTGTGGTGAATGTCCCCAGACACTGTATACTCTTTTGTCTAACAGAATGCAGAAAATCAATAGTAACACAGCCCATGGCCACCTTGAATGCATGAGTCAGTCACCAGCCCCACTTTTGTGCGTGTGTGTCTGGAGCTCTGTTAATAGTCGAGCAGATTTCCAAGACTTTCTGCATTGAAGGAATCTTTGAATCCAGTAACGCAGGAGCATTTGAGTGGTGGTTACTGGCCCAACACCTTTTGCATGCAGAGAACAGACCAATCCTCTACCATCCTTTCTGATCCTTCCCATGGACCATGCACCCATAGAAGAAACAGGAGTCTGAGCAGGAACTGACTGAAGATTAGACATTTAGTGAAGGGGGGCCTGCTACCTACTTGCAAAACTGTTGGGGTTTTTCACCTTCTTTTTGGTTCTATACCTTAACTGAGAAAACCAGTTAGCGCACTCCTAAACAGGAGTGTCTTTAGTGTACAACCAACCCATACATGCAAAAAGAACAAATAGTATGAGGAGCAAGAGAGCAAGAACAATATAAAGGAAATGTGAACCACATATATAACACCTAAGTATTTCAGCTTAGCCTTAGCCACTGTCAAGTGGTCTTGAAACTTGAGGTGCCATAGATCTATTTGTGTTTGTTTCTTTTGCTAACAGTTATAAAAGCATATTGAAGAACTGTGACATGGCATCCTGTCTAAGTAGACTGTAGTGTAAGTAGAACAAATGTAGTTTCTACATTGTAAGGGCACACCTAATGAAAATTTCCATATTACACAAATGCTCAACTGGTGTACTGAAAATTGCCATGCTCTAAGCCCTCCCAGGCATTACCAGCACATCTGCTTCATCTTGCAAATTAGATCTCTTTTGTCTAGTTAATATCAACACATGCAATACCTGGATTTATAGTATAAACAAGATAAGAGATTTGTATTTATGTAACTTAGAAATGATATAATTATAGTGACTTTCAGGCATTTAAAATTCCTTGACCTGCATGTACATATATATATTTATACCTATACCAACTTTATTTACAGGTGACATTATGATGGAAATTAAATTGCAGTCCAACGAACGTACATCAGGGATGGAATTTTGTATTCAAAACACACGTTTTGAGTCAGTGAATTTGCCCCTGATGATCTTTCAATTGTAGTAATTAAATGATGCATCGGAGGTAGTTCATGTAAAGGCTAATGTTACCAATTCTTCTGTAGATAGAGCATCTTTTCCTTTTGTGTTTAAAGCCGTACAAGGTATCTGTGCTGTCCATCATGGCCAACCCAGAGAGTTGTGAATTCAAAAGTCTAACTTGCAGGCTACCAGACAAAGATGCCCTTATTCATGAATTAAAAGATATAGTTAATAAACAAGAATTTATTGAAGTTCTGTGTCCCCCCAGAGAGACAACAGAATGGGATGAGGAGGAACTGGATTTATTTTGCCTCAATTCAAATAGCATCAATCGCATTTATTACTTCTACAGTGGCCTTCTATATGACATGTATGGGAGAATGACCTATAATCAAAGATATCTGTACTTTCATTTGAATGTTATATTAAATAATGAAAGTTGGAACAGAAGAACAATACTTGGAGGAAAATTGTACTTGACATATGATGCAGAAGTGTTTCTGAAGTCAGTCATTGATGATGACTGTGGTCCTGTTAAAATCTGGAGGATGATGGTTGAAGATGGTTTGCAAATTGAGGAACCTACCATATTTGATTTTAATAAGAAGAGGTTATGGTCCTACTATAAAGTACCTACTTTAAAGGTTGGAATGCCAACCTTAAACTTCCTCTGCCACCTAGCAGTGTATAAAAATCAGGAGATCCTGAAGCCTTACGTAGATTTAATCCCTGGTGTTTCGAGAAGCATCAACCACTTTATCAAGTTCCGTGAAGCTCGTGACCATCACGAAAAGAGCATGGAGTATGAAGAGGAGGAGGAAGAGGAACTTCAGTATGTATCTTCAGGAGATGACTTACCTGAATAGGAGTCATACATGTTCTTCAGTTGAAGAAATATTTCTTTTCAGTTGCATTTTTCTTCTGTAACAGTGAGAATTTCAATGCTAGAGGCTAATTAAACTATAAAGCAGCATGCAAGTAAGAATTAACTTTTTGTTAATGGTTTAACTTTCAAGACAGGTTTCTTACTGTAAAGCTGTAAAGGCTGTGATTTATAAAGTTGTGATACTGAACGATGCTGTCTAATAACTTCTCTGTACATTATGGAAAAGTGATTTATGGTGCTAATAACATTAGTAATAAACTATTATTTTTGTAAACACTTTTATTCACCTGGAGTGCAATTAAAACCTTAGTGATTTCCAGTATGTATAAAAGAGGCAGGAGATTTTAATCAGAGGTTGTATAGATTTGTTATACATATTAGTAAATCAGGCCAAATGGTGTAGTTTATACCTACCGAGTCAAGATGCTAAGCTCTCACAGGGCTTGCCTGAAGGATTTGCTCTTAAGTGATAACTGAAAATGGAGTGAAGTAAGAGGAGACAAAAGATAAATAAAAATACAAGAGGAAACTGTTAAGCTAGGGCTGAAGAGACACTGCAAAAACCACCTATTGTGTGCTGTGCAAGTGGCAGCCCACTTACAAAAATAAATTCGTGAGGGAGCATAGTACCAGACTCCTTTGTAAATAGGTCTTTGTTTTATGGGAAATTTACTGCCTTCTGATCTAAATCTTCATTTACGCTGGTAATCACATTGTGGGGAATATCTGCAACTTGATTTTCATCATCTGCTTGCTGCACCACATACTTTCTGGCTAATAATCTTGTCACTGGTAAAGACTTAAAGCACCCAAGGTCTCTGAACACTACCCTGTAAAACCCCAGACATGATAGGTCTAGGTTTATGTAGACCACAAACCCCTCTGGTGCTACCCCTTATAAAAAACCAGGAACGACCAAATGCACAGTCTTCAACACCTGAGTTTATATTTAAGATTCTTATGGTTAACCGAATCAAAAGCAGTTCTAAAATCAATATAACCAATTCAAGGTTGCCTTCTTAACTAAGAGTAACTCAAGAATGTTACTCAAATGATAAGAGTATACTGGCTGACAGAGTGTCTACATTCAAAGTACTTCAGTGCAGCCTTATGGATGAAAAGATATAGACTGATCTGCAATTTTTGCAGTCACCACTTTTCAGCCCTCTAGAACAAGCATTGTATTACATATTTGTTCATAAAAAAATAATGCTGCATTAAAAAAAAAAGTAAAAACAGTGAGATGAACTGTACTGGGTTTATAGCAAGAACCTTAATCAGAATATAATTTTCAAGTCACATCTGTGAAGAGTATTTGAAAGATAGTGTTGTTAAACTTTGAGACATTACATAAGCTAACTGTTTTTTGAGCTTGGTCTGTGTGTTATGGTGTAGGGAATTGATTAACAATATGTTGAAAAATTTAAAGAACTCTTCATCAAACTTAAACCCAACTAAGTTTGCAGTGTGCAAAAAGCCTCTGAGATTACAATGCAACTTAATTATCAACCCTTCATTAAAATTTCAATGTTTAAATGTCTAAAAAATTTAGTTACATTAAAATCTACCCCTAACTAAAATTTGGACAATTAACTTAAAATTTCTAAAATCTCTTAGAAAAATCAATTCTCATCATATGAAAATCACTTTCAAATAAAGTGTTATGTTGATCAGCACATCATAATATTCACATTTCCCTTACATTAATTACTAAAGGAGCATTTTTCAAACATCTGTAAGAGATACTGTATTAAAAATACTTACATTTTTACAAGTTTAACCCCCTTTTTCTCTCTCTCTCTCTCACTCAGTTAAGACAAAATCGACCAGGAGGGATCTTCATATAATCTGCATGAGAATAAAGGAAATTTTTATCTGTAAAATCGATTTGACAAATGAGATTTTTTAACGTTTAAACGAAGAGACATTAAAATTCATTATACTATGCCAAAATAATATAAGTGACACACATAATCTTTGATATACCCTCTATTACATAATGTTTTCATGTAACTTACTGAAGGTCCATTTTACCATTAATTTACTTAAATAAATTCCATGAATAGGAATAAGAAATTGTCTCTTCATTTAAATCTCTTTTAGGCAATAAATAACTAATCATGATAAAACATTTTAAGCTTCATTTACAGATCTGGTCTTCCTTGTCTATGGGAAAAGGCCACACTTTACAATGAAGTAGGGCCTACTTTGCATTAATTAGGTCAAAGACAAGAGTGAAATAAATAGTTAGAGCAATTTTGAATATTTAGCATGACAATTTGCACCCCAACCTTCATTAACGATACATACATAACCAGATCAGAACAGCGAGTTTCAAATCATCAAACCAAGCTCAAACGGAAAATAGTACTACAGTACTTTTGTTCGACATAGTGCTCTGGATTAACTTGATTTAAGTTTACCCTGCATTTGTACTTTCGACAAAAGTATTTCAGTAAAAGGACTGCAGCTGTTGAATGGGAGAAAACAAAAAAGGTACGACTAATGCCCAAATGCAATTCGGGAGAGAGAAAAAACCTATATTCAGTCACCGTAAATTTCCGAACATCAAATATGGATTACGTACTGGCAAATGTAATCAATACACTTCACATCAACCTGGTACCATGCTCGGTGATGTTTATATCTGATGTTCATATTCGATGCGACCTTTGTTAATTTATATACTTTTAATTTCAATTCTTAACTTACAGTACTTTTCGTGGATTAGTCTAGGTAAAAACAATTGTACAAGAGACCTATCATTGTAATGAATGAATGTTAATTTGTTTTCACTAATTACCAGTCATACATAACAATAAGATTATGGAATATATACTCTTAAATTCAGTTATACTGAATGAACGTAAATGTTAGTACTATACACAAGAGAACAAGTACCTGCGGTCGTATGCACACTCATGTACAAATGCATGGCGATAATACATAAAGCATGAGGGCGTATGTGATTGGCCTGTTCCGGTGAATGCCCAAAGGTGGATAAAACCTGTTAAAACTAGTCAGAGAAGGAAGGCTTCTCAAGCCAGTGCAAGCGGTATTGACGTGCAAAAACTAGTACTTTGTTTAAGTGATTGAAAGGATAAAACCTTCCTTTCACTGAACCTCGATGTAAGCATTAGGCCCACTTACGTAAAGTCATGAGGTTCACTTTGTTGTTATAGATTAAGCTGGTCTCAAAACACCAAGGAATCTAGGTACGTCAATGAAAATGATTCCCCAAATTGGATACTAATTCACGTTTACCTTCAACATTTTTGCTATTATTAATCATCCAACATCCCCATCGTTTTTTTTTTGTCAGCATTCATGTCTTGCAAAACAAACAGTTGCTTTGTTTTTGTCCACATACACTACATTCAAGCTAACTTTGGGTACTCTGTCATATGACATGCAATTCGATGGCTGTATTGATTTAAAACATGAACCGCTTGTCATATGAAGGTCACCGCGAGTGGAATAGTGTAATTTTTGCTATTTTATGAAACAAGTAACTTTAAAAAATGTCATATTCATCCAGCTATATATATATATATATATATATATATATATATATATATATATATATATATATATATATATATATATATATATATATATATATATATATATATATATATATATATATATATTATATGTATGTATATAAACATATACGTATATGTTGCATATATATTTGTGTATAGACACAATATGCAAGTATATGCGTACATGTATGCAACATACAAATAACAGAAGCGTTGGCCAATACTGCCTTGTGTGTTCGTGATAGGTCATTTACAATACATCTATAAAATATCTTTTATTGCTTTTTATTTCCTTCCGTTACACTGATCCCTGGAATTTCTAGCGGCCTTGATTGTTGCCGTCGCTTGATTGCATCATATATTTCTTATATTCGACGTGGCGTCATATACCTTTCGTTCATTTAAAGGTGAAGAATCGTCTTACTTTGTTTTTAAGTTTTCGTTATTTGCGCATGCGCATAGGTTACCATAAGCCATCATGGATTTTATGCTGCACACTTAGTTAAGTTTAACACTGAGTACTTTCCATATGTGTGTGCTCGTCTACGCGTGCGTAATATGATTTAGTTGGCGTAGCTGATTTGGTTTTTTCAAACAGCTTGAAATATACTGTAAGGCTAGAACTATACTTGATCTTCGCGTAAAATTCCTAAACTGTGTATCTTTGATATGTAATTGGTTTTTAGCAACTTTATTATGCAATTCACTAACAGAAATATAAATGTTGAGTCATATTTCAAATATTACATGCCGTATGTCAAATTCCAAGTCTTTGAAACGTTCCTAGCAGATGACAATATGATTTAAATCAAGGTCTCTATTTCAATCAACTCGATAGCTCAATGAGTAACTAGTGATAGTGGAGCGAATTGTTCTTTCATGACTTGGTTAAAAAAAAACAAGTTATCAATTTTAGCATTAAACTGCGCCTTTGGTTTGCAGGCCTAGACATCAGTTTATTTCTAAGCCAAATAAACGTATTTGTGAATTGGTTAACGTGACCAATTACCCTCCTCTACACCCTTACAACTCGCTCGAAGGTGTAGTTCTTGATAAATCTGAGCTGCAGTGCTGCGGTTGCTACAATTACGAGAATTCGGAGAGCTAAACGCGCAACTAAGGCAGAAAGCAATGCAGTCTGGCCCACTGTCTGGGGCCCAGGGGCTGATGGTCTGCTATGAATCTTCGAAACCATCTCACAGTGTGCCACACAAACCATACCGTGAACAGTACCTGCCTACCTGGGAGGTTAATGCTATATTTTTTTGCTAGAAATTTCCACTGAACCGGCATAATGGCCTAACCCTAATTCTGGTAACGTGAAAAGAAGCAAGAAGCCTGCCGTGGACACCACATTTTCCCAGCCAACAGAGGCGACTGCCGTTGATGGTATCATGATCCATGAGAAAATATTGGCAGATACGCCGTTTATCGTGGTTACATTCGCTACAGGATAGTTGATACAGCTTTTGCATGATCCTGCAATAAACCTTTGTCTTGATTAGCTAGCCTACGCGAGCCAAACAATATGGGTGTGCTGAGGTTAAATACAAAGAGAAGTTCCACACACTTACTGGACATGTGCCAGGTAGGGGTATGTAGCCTAGGCTACCGTACGCTATTCTGCTGTGCTCAATCTCGTAACGACATTTTACGGCGTTAGTTCCGAACTGCAGTTGTGGAATGGCGATGGTCACCGTAAGTCAATGGATATATGAATTATACAACCTTTCCATGATATCCCCTAAGGCATATATATTCACTATGTACAAAGGACACTACTGTCGAACAAAGTTTGTCAACATAATAAACAGTCAACGTTGAAACTTTGAAAGCCCAAGGATTTGTAACATTGGTGGGGGGGGGCGCCCCGTGTTCTTTAACTTTATTTACCTTTAAATCGTCACTCGTTTCTGCAGAGTGGCAGATGGACGAGACACAAGGTACAATGATCTGCCATTTTTCTGGTATATTTCTTTGAATGTGCTTGAAATGTCGTTAGAATTATTTTTTCATAATAACATTTCAGACTGTAAATATATCTGATTATAATAAATTTGGCGTTGCTGTTCTACCCTGTAGAACCCACCATAGACTAATTATAACTTTTTTTTTTCAATATTCCAACGATAATAGATACCATAAAAGTATGTAGTGGCAGTCTTCAACCAGGTTTTTGTTAATCAAGTCTTTAGTAGTAACTTGCAAGATTATATCGCTGTAGTTGAGTTTTGCAGGAAACCCCAGTTTTCTACATCATCAATATTAAATATTGTAGCGCTACAAGTGTACGTCATCATTTACCACATCTACTCAGCTGTTATTCATCATTAGTTTTTGCGTGACTCATTTTGAATCCTTAGCCTGAGCTGTAGTTATAAATTCAGTGATAATTACAGGAAAGTCCAATTTTTTATTTTTTTTATTTTTTAGTTTACAGCCTTAAAATTTAAGGGCATTTTATTGGTGTCAGCGAACTTTAGTCACAAGTGAACCGTGATGTGGATATTTTGGAACTTACTTGAAAGCTCACTAATGCATGGCGTTGGTCTATATGCATTATCTGCAGTTAAATTGATTAAATACGACATAATTCAAGGTCTTGTATGCACTATTCGATATTTAGGAGTCTGTGGGCCAATATAATTGGAATGTCGATTGTGTTTACCTTAACTGTTGACAGGATACAGTGCTATTAGCTGACTAACGCTTCTTGCTTGTTGTAGTGTACTTTGATATTCAATGCTAGATATTTCCTGTAGATTTCTGTATTCCTGTCGATTTATTTCAACCACACAGACGTAGAAACAAACAGGCAGAAAACTAAATAGGAGGATTGATGACGTTCTTTTGAACGTAATTCTAAAGCAAACTTTTGTGGTAAAACGCCAGATAACTCGAAATCAGTCTCATCGATCAAAGGTGAATACTAAATGAACAGTAACTGTTATTTTCGGATCTTTCCTAGATAATGACCCCCAAGGCTTTTAACCCGGTATGTATTCACCTTTTCGGCGTGTATAACGACCCCCGAAAACCCTTGGGGGTCACTATCTAGGAAAGATCCTTACTTTCATTCTGCAAAAATGGAGTTGATACACTCGACCAGATTTCCGTGCAAACATTATTTTAACTAAAAGCAGCATCGCATGACAACTAGTACTAGTATTTTTTACACCACAAATGTTTAGCGTTTGTAGAATCCTAGCCTGAAAGTACGGTTTTTTAAAATTTGTAAATTCATATTGTAAGCATGCAACCTCTCATCAAAAGATGTCTGATATGATAAACATCCACTTTGAGCTTTTGAACCGCTGACCTGTGACTTACCGGGCCAACGGCACATCGACTCAACCACAGGTGGCATAAAACTGGTGGAAAATTTCCTCCTGATACTTTGTACTTCACGTCATTGCCAGAAGAGAGGAGAATTTAAAATGTCCACTCAATGCTGGTTGGGTAGAGAAATAGAGCCATAGTTATGGATTTAGTGTGTTAAGTTGACAGTGCTGTCTTGGTGAATCATAGGTCAGCTGTTCAAATCCCCAAATATGTAATTGTGCAGTTATAAACTGCTATAATCATGTGTGTGGTGATAAAGAAACAGATCTATTCATTTATCAAGATAGAGTTCTGCTCCAACTTTCAGGATACAAATTCAGAATGCAGATTCATTTGTAGTCTGAAAGACGGAGAGAAATTGTCTCTTCAAATAAAAATGCTAAGCATTTGATTAAAGTTCGTGGTTTTCGTAAATTAAATTTTATGCACTGGAAATGTAGTTAGAATCTATCTGCCTACCCATATTCTCGAAGGTTCTTTACCATATTCATGTCTTTTTTTTTTTTTGGCATACTTTTCTCTGCATAATGTTGACTCATCAGAATTAGATTCTAATTGTTTCCAGGATACTTAAGTAACGCCAATTCGCAGAAAAGTAAGGAATGCCCTAAATGCATTTTTTAAACAAGGCAACAGTTAAACGGAACACATATCATAACCCTTTAAATTCCATTCCGTATGGAATGTTAACTGAGTCATTTTGTGAAGGGTTCATGTAAGTGTATCAGACAGCTTTATTTATTCAGGAGAAATTGATTGAACACTCATCGTGGCGGCTGTGTGCTCTGGGGGTGCTTGCCGGGTTTGAAGCAATTTTCTCCAGGAAATGCTTGCTTGCTTCAAGGAAGTATTAGCTTGCTTGGAGGTTTGTTATGTCTGTCATTTGACGGTGATTTTTTTTTTTTTTTTTTGTTGTTCATCCCATGCCAGAAGATGCAATAGAACAAAGCGTAGAGGAAATATAAAATAACAAGTTAGGCCTAACTCAAACCAGCTTTAGACTAATTTCTTACACGAAATGAGGAGGAGGAAAGAGCATTGGAAATCTTGGAAGAAGAAGATGAGAACGTGGATGGACTAATGGTGTTATGCAATTATGCGGCATTACATGTGAATAGCTGTTGACTGCCAACAATAGGTACAAGATGCTCTTTTGTCTCTATTTGTGAGAAATCTGCTCTCTTAAATATTTATCAGTCGAAGAGTTAGTTTATTTCGTTATTTTGATTCAGGAAACAATATAAACTTGATTTTATTATTTATTATTATTATTTTTTTTCAAACGTGATTCCTAGCGTAACCAATAAGATTCTTCGTGATAGCCTACGGAATTCGGCTCACATCGAGTAAATGGTTTTGAAAACTAGGCTATGAATTCGTCATCTATCAACGCAGTATGCCGGAGGTGTTCTTTACGGGATATAAAGATAATCATCATTTTAATATTACACTGGTTATATGATAATCATGCTAATGTTTTTCTTATAACAAAAATATCCTCAAAGACGAGAGCGGTCGATCTTCGTATAAAAGAAAAGATTAATAGTTGAAATTTACGCAGCGAATGACCCATTGAAACCCGGTCTACGGTATTGGGTGAAATATATTAATGTTTAGCACGCCTATAACCGTGTAATAAGGATGCACTGAATGTCAACTGAACGGTGTAGTCTAGGTTTGCATTTTTGTCATGTTTCTCATTTCATGGGGCGTTTGGAATTACGTTCTGTTTATGTTTCTAATAGGATATAAAGTTCAGAATCTAGTTTTTATTTTTCCAAATGTCATGCTGGTTTTTCTTTGACTCTGACGAACAAGTGTTTCCTTTTATTTCCATGTTTCTGGCGAACAAAGAATAACTGGTAATATCCACAGAAACTAGGCCTATGACTTTCTTTTATTTCATAAACACAGCACCATATAAACTACAGCCTACCACCCTTTAATGTCAAGTTGTCATCCTTGTGGGCATGTATTTGTACGCATTTCTCATTTGATAGCATCTCTAAATGGCCTCAAGTGTACGTACCAAATTGTACCAAAAATTAGAGCACTCTTATTGGGTCAAAATGTCAGGCGGTGACTGCCTTGATACATGCAGGAGGTAGTAATTTATATTCATTAATTGGCGGAGGGGAGAGTCGGTGACACCGTTGTCTTACCCTTTGCTATTGTGGCTGTCACACAATTTTCGTTTAAATCTTGTAACAGATTTTAACTCTCTCTCTCTCTTGCAGCTCTGGGTTATTTGTGCAAGTGTATTTGATAGGAGAAGAAAAACCATCTGATACTAGCTTTTGCAGCAAGGCTTTGGAACGTTCTTCTTCCCTCTGTTCCCTGTCAAATCAAGAAGCCAGAGTGTCATCGCATACTTCGGCATAATTACAGCAACAATACTGTCAAATATGGCTTAGACATTCTACGAAAGCAATCATTCCTTATTGATTTTCTTTATGCCATTAAACAGTCTGAAGATGACGTAACGTTGCGTTATTAATAACGCAATCAAAATGACGAAGAAACTGGAAATTCCTGGAATTCTGGAATGCCTTCGTCTGGCCTCAATTCCCGTATAAGATATCTTGGGAGTTGCTCTCGGAAATTTGTTTGAAAAAGCTGAGCTTCTCGTACATCAGGCAGGTTTGGGATAAGAAATCCATAGCGTGAAAAATTGACGCGTGTTTTATCAAATTGTGCAACTGATTCTCCGTAATTCGGACAACGCATTCGTGAGACATTTCCAGGTACCAAAAACTACTAAACTCTTTAAAAAGCCTATTAGGTATATACATACATACATATACTTAACAGTTCCTTATGATTCCTGTTTTGATTACAATGTAAATCACAATCCTGACTAATAACAGATGTGTTGCATTTCAAGAAAATTTATTCATGACAAATAATATTCTTTAATTAATCAGCAGTCATTTTGATAAAGATCCGTGAGTGGTTGAGATTTTCATGGCTTCCGCCTCAAACCGGGAGTAACTCCAGAGTTAAAGCAAGACAAAAGTCGTTAATTTTGTGATTTAACTCTTGAATAGTGGATGAACCACCCCGGAACAAAAACAAATATGCATTACCCGTTTCATAGGCCTACACGTAAGGCCTATCAGGAGCTTACGAACACCTACGTTAACCTCTTTTAAATGCTTCTTCTTCATCTTGTTATCATTATTAGGGCGATCACTGCAGGCAGGTATCTCACATCAACAACAACGGTTCTCAAGTTACGCGGAGAAACCGGTTTGGGGAAAGACGCCGTGAGAAATGTTGCCGATTTACGTAACTAAATGTTGCTTATTTACGTAACAGACCCGTCGAATTCGGGGTTGTTGTCAAAGCTTCATGAAGGTTACTGAGAAGAAAAATGTTACGTAAGATTTTATGAAAGAGAGATGTTGCTGTTCCTTTTTATTTTAAACTTGGGATGAATGAGCATCTCCACCCGGTCGACTAGTGATAATTTGCTTTCCTGAAAGAAAAATCCAGGTAATGCATATTAATATTCTGAGGCTGGTCTACATTTATTTATTATTACAAGTAGCCAATGAAACACATGATTCTTAAACATGTTGCTGCTAGGGTTAACATTACTAGGACATCTTGCTTTGCGCCATGGTTGCAGTAATAATCCCTTGCTAATTTTCATTAGCGCAGTAAGTTCTCCAATAATGAATAATTGAAACCACTCTTGTTATAGATTTTAACGCATAGCCAGAGTAAGATTGAGCGCCTAATCAGAAATCGCAATCAAAACTCACAGTCATGGCAGTCGAAAATGCACGAGAGAGAGAGAGAGAGAGAAAGAGAAAAATCCTTTCGGGGGCCGACCGGGTGGTGAAGCGTTCCACAGGTCGCCAGGCCAGTGTAACCTTGGAAAGCATTGCGTGTGGTTGTCCGTCCCTAAGTTCCCTTCCTCTTGTGCGTCTGCTTACCGTTACGGGACTACGTTATTCTTCTTTCAACGCTTGTGTTTCGTCTATGGTTTCATATTTTACATCTGCAGATAAGAGACGGCCAAGGAAATTAGCAACACTAAAAAGATGTAAGTTTTTCTTTCTTCTACGATCTATGACTACATATTTGCGAAAATATTATAGGTATAGTTTGTGGGCTTTTGCATACTTTTTTTTTCTTCGTGTGTCAGAAAACTTGTCTTTACTCGAATACTTGAACGAAAATCACTTCCCGATAGGCAATTTTAAACTTCAGTAGTGAATTATTTTATTTATTTGTTTATTTACGTTAGTACATATTGCCCAGAAACAATTAAAAGGGTAACCAATGTTTGTTGACGATACACAGAGTATGGCTAGATCGCAACCCCAACCTGACCTCCTTGACGCCGGTTCCCAGCAGATCTTACGTAACTATGACCTTAGAAACAACCAGGCTAACAACCTTAGGCTAAATATCCTTCCTGATCATCAATATTCACCTGGTTAATATCCCAACCCCACCAACTTTACAGAATGGCACCAAGTGATTACGAAGTTTCTTAGGCCTAGGCCTATGCCTAGTTGTCCCAGTGTGATACATGAAAACTTGACCATATTATTTTCTGGTACGGTGTAGTGACCTATTGTTGATGATGTTAATAGGTTTAACAAGATGCCTTAATATTATTTGATTAGAAAATAAGCAATTAAGTTTTGCGGAGCAAAACAGTCTAGACGCACTTCAAACGAGTTATTTGTTATACAGTATTCAAATTTCGTCACATTCATAACGGTTTTGGCTAGGTTCCTATTGATAAATTCGTGGGCTTAGATAAACCTTGGAACTACAAAAACCTCGAGAGACTTGAAGTGTTTCCTCATTGTAATTGATATTGTGATTTCAAGTGGTTTTATTTCCCCGTGATTCTTAACAGTAATTTATGGAATCGGTTATACCATTTTAAGAAATAAGAGTTTAGTTGTCATGGATTTTGCTACAAAAACATGAACTTCGTTGTTCATTGTTACTCTTCATTTTCTTTGTGCAGCCGTGGAACTGCGCATATTTTTCTATATGATGAACGACATATTTTCAGTGATTTTCATTATTTGATTAATTTTTTTATATGTCAACAACTTTTTGAAGGCTGCATCGATAAAGTTTTTTATATACGCGATTTTGATAGAAAAATCGGTTGAAGAAGCTGATTGATGGGTTTGTTCATATGAATAACAGGCATTGCAGCATGTTGTTAAAGGAGTAAGAAGCCTTTTATTTTTGTTATATGTGTGTGTGTGTGAGAGAGAGAGAGAGAGAGAGAGAGAGAGAGATAAATACGAAAAACTAGGATTTGTTTAAATGGGAAGTTTGATTATGGTTTTGCGAATGCATAATTATAAAGAAAGGCCCGTAATATTTTAAATGTATATTAGCCTAGTTATCAGTCATTTGCTCATCAGATGCGTCATTTGTTTCTTTGTTTGCTTAGAGGGGCACGGTAAAGTAAATATAACTGTTGAAGGTTCGTTACTGCTAAAGGAAGGCTAAGGTCACGTGATCTGAGATCCTGATATTACCCAGAATGCAGTCCAGTGTCTGCCCTTACATAATCCCCCATTTCCAGTTACGTCTTGCTTAATTGTCTAGAGTGTTTATGACGGCCGTTTGTGGCCCCAGGGTTATATGAGGTGTCACATTTATCTGGGCTTTCCCCTGTGGTGATGACCATAGTATAAACAAGCCTTTCTTAGACTTGTTTAGACTCCGGGATGCGTCAGCCTTTCTTTCTAAGGCTTCCCGCAGTCTTTTGGGTGCAAGTTTCCATGGTTGAGGAGAGGAGGGTACATTTAAGCATACACTTCCGTTGCCTTTGCTTGTTTGTTCTCTTGTTTATTTGTTTATTTTTTTTATTTATTTGGTTTTGGTAAATGATTGGGCACTAGTTGTGATTTTGTTTTAGTAGACTATATGCATTTAGCTTTTATTTTTTCTTAATTTTTTCATGGGTAAACTTATAAGGTTATTTTATTCTTTAAAAAGGTCTCAGGGAGCTTCTGGTCTTTTGTCTCTTTTCGTATAATAATAATAATAATAACAACAACAATAATAATAATAAGAATATTATTATTATTATTATTAATATTATTATTATTATTATTATTATTATTATTATTATTATTATTATTATGAGACTATCTAATCACACAAATATTGCTGACAGACTACAAAACTGAGCAGCCAGAATTTTAATTTCCTTTTTTGTGGGTATTTTTCTAATGGGCATTTTGTCCTAGGAAAAAGAATGCCTTTTGTCTCTTTTAGTATTAATGTGTTATTTCTATTAATAATAACAATAGTAATTAAGAGATAGTAATCACACAAATATTGCTGACACAAATTCCCAAACTGGGCAACCAAATATCCCCAAATTATGCCCAAATTAATTCCCCTGGCCCCCGCTTCACTCGCCTCTGATGGGTTGTCACTGTGGGCGTTGGGTGAGGGGGTGGGGACGGGTTTGGAAGGCCTTGGATGATGGGGGGAGGGGGGAGACAAGCCAGATGGGAGAGGAGGAAGGGTAGGGGGTTGGGTATAGTACCCACGAAAGTACAGCAAACCGAATGCTCAGTCCATTTTCCTCGGAGCATGAAACGCTGCGATCACGCGCTCCTGTGGTATTGGTGACGTCAGGTCATTGTTACTTTGGCAAATGAAAGAAAATCAGAAAATCTGGTTGAATCTGGCTCAGCCCACTTGTTTTCTTCTTCCCCGTAGGGGGTTAGTGCCGCCAAACAGTGCACCTCATGCAGTGCACAGTAGACATTACTTCAGGTTCTTTGCAACGGCCCTTCGGCCCCTAGCGCCAACCCCTTTCATTCCTTTTACGTACCTCCATTCATATTCTCTTTCTTCCATCTTCCTTTCCACCTACTCCTAACAATTGATTCAAAGTACAATTGCGAGGTTTTCCTCCTGTTAGACCTTTCAAACCTTTTTGCTGTCAATTTCCATTTCACCGCTGAATGACCTCGTAGGTCCCAGCGTTTGGCCTTTGGCCTAAACCCTATATTCTATTCTATTCTTTTCTTCTAGGTTTAAGTAACAGGACTTGAATAGGCTGTAAGTAACACGAAAGCAGATTTCTATTTTTATCTATTTTAATATCGTTGTGTTGAGTCTTGTTGCTTTACTTGTACCTGCCGGTCAACGAGCGTTTTATTGCCTGGAGCAAGTGCTTTCAAGATACCTGTATTGATCTGAATGTCAGGGTTCGGTTTCCACGTGCTTGGAAACGATTCTAAATGATTCATCAGGTAAAAAATCACTACTACTCCGACCACAGTGAGAATTACCTGAATAAACTCTCTCTCTCTCTCTCTCTCTCTCTCTCTCTCTCTCTCTCTCTCTCTCTCTCTCTCTGAAACGTAGAATAGAAAGTAAGGAAAATTACTGCTGAACTCATGGGAGTAACTTTATATATTTTTGATTTTCGTGAGAAGCGATCACAATTTGAAACTATTTACTTGAAAGTCAGTGGTTTAGTGGTTTATGTAAAACTAGATACCAGTACATAAAAGTACAAAAAATCTTTGTATAACAAAAATAAACTGACGTTGTTCATCTTGCCTTCATCATAACAAATTACAGAAAGTTTAACGTTTCTAGTTTTTCCTTTTAATGGTTCCCCTTAGAATAGCAATAGCCTCATATCTCAGCATAGCCAGAAATAGCAACGAATATAGCTACGTGATTAGCTTCCTATTTTAGTTCGGAATTTCCCGTTGACGTAAAGTTCTACATCAGAAAGGTCATTTTGTAGATGCTGCCAGTCATCCGTCACTTCTTGTACAGTAACTCTCAGAGATTTAGAACGCTAGAATACTATAAGACATTGGCGAGTGTTTGCCCTTAAACGGAACTGAATAATTAGATGAGGCCTAATTCTAGTGTAAACTAGCTCTAATGGTTTTAGATGAAAGAGAATTTTATATTTATAACACTTCTAGAGAAGTATTTCAGTTTATCTCACTAATGAATTGAAATAAACTTGTGGGCGGACAAATACCGAGAACTGTAGGCTTAATCTGTTTTGTATTTGTTAAATTTTATCACCATTTGAGTCAGCATACGTCTCAGATGGCAAAATAGCTTTACAGAATCTGCAACGAAGGATTTGAAGTGAATTTCAACGTTATATATTGCAATTATAGACAGACATAACATCTTGCATGCATAAATTTTCCCTTTTATGTATTCAGTATTAAAATAATTCTCTGAATATCTTAACCTTCGTCTTAATTTTATCATAGAAGACGGTCTGAAATGTCTGAAAGGCAAAGTCTAAATGTGGTTGAAAGTAGCTGGCTTCAGTCTGGAAAATTACTTGAATTTTTCCTCAGCGATTTTCTATGTTAATAAATTTTGTATCGTCCGATACCTTTTTTTTTTTTTTTTTTTTTTTTTTTTTTACTTTTGATGAGATGCTCTCAATCATTCATACATACATATCTGATGTATCTTTCACCTTGAAAGATACCTGTCGTTACAAGTTGAGAGAGAGAGAGAGAGAGAGAGTCAACTTGGAGCGTGCAGTGTTTACGCGGTAACTATGACAAAGAGTACATTGACTCCTTATTCAGCAAATGGGAACATATTACTCTTATTTCAAAGGGTAATTACTTTGGATATCAAAGCACTAATAGTAACTAGAGAGAGAGAGAGAGAACTTCTTAAGAGCAAACAACACAGGATTATATTGAAAAACGTTTATCTGTATATCTATCTATCTATCTATCTATCTATCTACATATATATAATCTTCTAAGTTTTTAAGTTTAGATTCTGTCTACGAGTAAAATGCTTACGGATATACTGAACGTTTAGAGTGGCTTTTGTTATTTTAAGGTATAAAATCGGTTAACGGTCCATATTGGGGAAGAATTTATATCAAGTGTACTAAACATCTCTCAGTAACATTGCATATCGTGTTGTACTACTCAAGAGAAAGTAGTTCCAGTTTGGTATTGCTTAATTATTTGCGCACTTGCCTATTCATTTCATATTAAAAGCACAAATTTCACAGTGAGATAAAGCAGTGAATTTCATGATGTACGCGGACAGCATTTATATGCAGAATTCATACGCTTCCTCATCATGGCAAGTAAGGAATATCAGCAGCGCCGCGACGAGAAGAGTTGGCGCCAAATTGGAGCCCGCCATTAACGCACGAACTGTCATCGGTCTGAAATTATTGCCCGGTGTATTCAGGAGTGGCATTTCATTTCTGCGTGACTGAGATCTGTTAACTTAGATGCAAATTTATTTTCGCTCAACTTTCTGCTTAAAACACATCGTAAATTCTCGCCTAAAAGTTTTCTCAATGGCGATATACTGTATATTTTAATCAAGATAAGTGCAGCAATGTTAATTTGATCGTGACATTCATATCGTACGTTTCTGAAATAGATCGCTTAGTTAAGCTGACGTCATCTGACCTTGAAATTCAGTTTCTTCATAGGCAAGCCTCTTTCCAGTCTTAAAATATTGCTTGAATATTAATTTTTACCATCAAATAATAATATTTAATCAAATGTATATCACTACCTTTTCATGAATCGAAATATTAGCCGATAACTCTAAATTTGTTTAATAGGCGATAACTTCGATAACTCTTCAAGAATATATTCTTCTTCATCCAAGGAGGGACTAGGAAACCGGGTCACACAAGGAACACTTGACGTTTTCTTAACACTGGATCATGAGACCCCAATTATGGAGGGGGTGGGGAGCGTTGTAATCAGTGGCTTTGCCTTGTTTATAGAGCAAACGCAAGAGTCGAGTTACGGAGACTGTTATTAATATTTGTCCCACTTATGTCAGGGTAAAAGTTGCATGGGAGAGAATCTAATCTTGTTTCTTGCCATTAGGCTACACACTCACGTATGTATGTATATATACAAATATACACACTCATATATGTATATATATATATATAATATATATATATATATATATATATATATATATATATATATATATATATATATATATATATATATATGCGATAAATCATTCAGTTAACAGCCACTGAACCCATTTGACTTTTAGTCTAGTATAGGCCCATAGAAATATGCAAAGCCTTCTACATTTTTTTTGGTTAAGCTTTGTTCACATGATATAAATATAGCTTCAAAAATTCAGAATGTATTAACAGGCCCTGTTTTTATTTTCAGAAAAGAAAACAAGAGAATGACTTGATTTAACAGCAAAGTTCGCATGATATATATATATATACATATACATATATATATATATATATATATATATATATATATATATATATATATATATATATATATATATATATAACAGGGCTACCTTGCATTTCAGTCTTAAGTCAAAGATCGACGCAAAAAAACCAAGCACCATCAACGTTCATTGACTGACGTGCATGTTTTATTAAATTCATTGTCTGCAGAGCATCCGCAATCTTTAGATTTAATTTAAGACCCGCTGCTATTTTTCTGTGTTGGGGGATGGTGGTGGGGGGGAGGAGGAAGGAGGCTTTCTATCACCAACAGCATATCGAGTACCTCTTAGAAATAATTTATCTGGAAAAGTATGACGTTTCGTATAGCATCCCGGAGAGAGAGAGAGAGAAAATCGATCGAATTCGGGGACGTCATTAGTGCTTTGTCATGGGCCTCCAAAGTAGACTTCACCGGACTAGGGCAAAGCAGCATAGCATCTGTCACCAGTCGTGTCTCTGGGTGAGGTTTGACTGGGCAAGATTTTTTCTGCGCAACCCTTTTCTCTTACCCTTTGGCTAAAACTAGGAGAACAGCCTTAAGATATTGTCATATCTGGTCTGTGTCTGTTATGATGTAGCCTTCGAAGCTTAAGACATTTTCTTTCCTCGCTTTTCGATATTGGCTCTAATAAACTTTTTAAGAGGCCTTTCTCTCTTTAATTTGCATTTTTTTTGTCCGTTTTTGGTTTTGTATTAATTATGAAGTTTTCAGTCATTCGTTTGGGTAGAACGGTTTTATTGTTGTATATACATATGCATATACTGTATATGCATTATATATATACAGTATATATATATATATATATATATATATATATATATATATATATATATATATATATATATATATATATATATATATATATATGAATTTTTCACTCATACACGTGTGACTTATATACAGAAATATTAAACGACAGATATAAAACCAAGGTAATGTTTATACGATATCGAAAGGTATTTTCGAGGCTATATATTATTTATATGTATATATATACACGTGTGTATGTTATGTATGTATATATATATAAATATATATATAAATAGATAGATGTCTATATGTACATATAAACACATTCGTTTAGGTGCCACGATGCCCAATGCCAGAGGTGTTTTATTCCCTACACCACTAGACTGCAGTCTGATGGCTACATTCCCAATACCCTTGCAAGCACCCACCCTGTTTTATCGCTTGCAAATCGGAGGAGGGGAAAGGCCGGGTGGGAGGGGAGTTGTTTCAAGAAATTTTAAATTCCATCTCCAGGTCTAAATTTGTCGAAGGAATGAAGTGGTATGCCCTTGGCCTCGTCTCAAAGTGAGTAACACCTTCACCCCTCCCTCACTAAATTTTTCTTACTCTGGAGTAGACTGGAACTTTGGGGACTGCGAGTAGTGTCCCAGTGATTGATATTCATACATAACTAGGGAAGCTGCTGTTTGGGAGAAGTGAGTATATAATCTGGACTTCAATATCCCCCGTAGGGTGGTGGTAGTGCCGTCAGTGCACCTCAGGCGGTGCACTGTAGGCATTACTTAAGGTTCTTTGCAGCGTTCCTTCGACCCCTACCTGCAACCCCCTTTCATTCCTTTTACTGTACCTCCGTTCATATTCTCTTTCTTTCGTCTTGCTCTCCACCCTCTTCTAACAATGGATTCATAGTGCAACTGCTTTGAGGTATTCCTCCCGTTACACCTTTCAAACCTTCTTACTGTCAATTTCCTTTTCCGCGCTGAATGACCTCATGGGTTCCAGCACTTGGCCTTTGGCCTAAATTCTATTCTGTTCTATTCTAGGCTTCAGTATCTTCTTTCTACTGGTACATTTTTCTGCATTGTGATATTTCGTTTTCGTGACAAATCACCATTAACTTTTATATTATAGTTTAATTTTGTTTTGATATTAACAGGCATTAAAGAAAAACGAATAGCGATTTAGACCTGCAAATTGAAAGAAGAATTGCATTGCAATGCAGTGATTGCGTTAGCTTTATTGTGAGTTTGAAAAATGATGCTTAGATTTACGTGAATAAGTTTAGAAAATAAAATGGGGTCTAGAGCAATCCTTAAAAGGACGAGAAGCAATTCAGTAGGCTTCACAAAGGAAAATTTAAATAGCTCATTCGTTTTCCAGCTGACAGTGAAGACCATAGCATTTTGTTAAGAGTGTAGAAGTGGAAAATTCCCAAGAGCGGCGTTATTTTCACTTGGTAAATGCTTGAAGATTTTATTTCTCGTTTTATAAACACTTTTTCACTTCTTGAGTTAGAATGTTCTCTTTAAGGCGTAATATATTCCTTTGTGATTATTTAATTTGTTGCATTCTTGTTCATTTATTCATTGAACGTATTCATTCTACCGCAAAATTCGCCCTCACTGATGACTAAAATGAAAACGAAAAGATAGATGTTGATCTTGTGGTAAAAAAAAAAAAACTGGTGAATAGTTTCAAATGGAACGTAAAAAGTTTGTTTTAAACTCCCCAACAAAATCTGAAAGAATTTGAGTCGCTACTGAATTTCTTTCAGAGCTTCCAAGAAATTTGTTCAGCTTTGCATTATTTTCCTTATAATCTGAGTAACAATTGAGATCACAGCGTCCTCCCCTAAAACAAATGACTGCAAATTTTTGAGAAATCCTTTTGAAATATGCAGAACCAATTCCGTCCCCTGAAGATTTTCGGAAATCTGCCTCTTCGTATCATTTATCGATCACAAGATTCATACCAGAATCAGCTTGTAGTTTTGTAATCCCTCTTAAGATATTTGTGTTAAGTTAGATTTTTACTAGAAGTTTGTAATTTATTGGGAATGTAATTCTACAGTTAGTAACATTAGTGTTTGTAATTCAGTATTATATTAGAAGGTTATATAATCTGCGCTTATGACCAAAATAACTGTGACACCTTTTACAACACCAGATCACCCCATGCCTCCTTCTTCGAATTGAGGCTGACGTGTTTTTATACGGGTGACCTTTGCTAAACATTCCTGTAGGAGGTTGAAATGTCACTGAAAGGTGTCCTTCGCTCCTTCAGGTTATGTATCAGTCGTCAAAGGCCTTGCGGCAGGATGCGCTGTCTAGATTTGTCTAGGAATGTCTAGAGAAGAGTAAAAATAACTTTAGATTTCAAATACTCGTCTCGTAGGGGACTGAGCGTCTTTGTCAAGCATGCAGTATTATTATTATTATTATTATTATTGTTATTATTATTATTATTATTATTATTATTATTATTATTATTATTATTATTATTATTATTATTATTATTATTATTACATAAAGACAGTTGTGAAAGGAAAACTGAAATATCTCTATGTTTATTTTTGTCAAGAACATAGATAAGGTTCGATCAGTATATCTGCTCCTGTAGCTGATGACAGCTTCACCTCTCTCTCTCTCTCTCTCTCTCTCTCTCTCTCTCTCTCTCTCTCTCTCTCTCTCTCTCTCTCTCTCTCTCTCTCTCTCTCTCTCTCTCTCTCTCTCACACACACACACGTATCCATATATCCAAACACAATAAACACAGAATATCTAGGCTTACTCCCATCTGCTCACGATAAACACACACAAAATAATTCTGTAAAAAGCAGCAGAATGGATCACTTTTCAGGAGATTAGTCGGATCGTCACCACGAAAATTATTTTTAGTCATGGGTCAATGTTCATTTGTATGCACGTCTGTCCTTCCCTTTCTAAAATCGTTGATTTTTTTTCTCTGTTCATCTGACCTAATCGATGGAGAAACGACAGAACACACTCTCCCACCTTTCCTGAGGTTCCTTTGGGGTAGCCCGGCTGTGACGGATTAACGTGGTTTCTTTGGCGTCAGATCCGAAGATGGCGAGAAGAAGAATCCGTGTTCCACAGACGTCGGTTGGGCGTGACGATAGGTGGGCTAGTCGTGGGCGTGACGAAGATTAATCACGAAAACCTTTGGGGTCTTGGTTAGGTGATGTGGCCGTTTTATGTCGACCAGTTTATCGGATGTTTACTCGCTTCTTTGTTCTTTTGTTTATTTGATTTCAATGTTTTTTGTTACTAAAATATCGTATGAAACCCCTTTGATAATTGTTAACATTGTTTATGTAGCTTTGGCTATGTTTCATTCATAGACTGGGGTGAATGTAAAAATATTTATTTTCTTACCACTAAGGACTTTTGAAAATAATTTTTTTTGTACAGCAATATTGTTATGAGAATTTTTTCGTTGAATCTATTGTAAAATATTGAAATGTCAATTAAATCAGATTTCAGTTATCCAAGTTTTGTTTTTATCAGAAGTTTCATTTTAAAGGAGTTAAGAAATAAAGTTGATCCTATTGCATATTCATAGAAATGCAGCTCGTTTTATAATTTTATAATCTCTCTCTCTCTCTCTCTCTCTCTCTCTCTCTCTCTCTCTCTCTCTCTCTCTCTCTCTCTCTCTCTCTCTCTCTCTCTCAAACTAACTTATGAATGAGGCGATCTATTTCCAAACCCTCGACTTACACAAAGAATTTGTTACCAGTCAGTCTCAGGCTCTGGGCTGGAAATGTCTTCGTGACATTTAGGCTGATCCATACGTCATATCCCTCTCGGCTAAATATACACTCTCTCCTATTTCCGCGCCGAAATGTCATAAAAATGCAGAAATGCTGAACAGACTTGGCCACAGGAGATTAGAGCATTTGGGAAAAGTTCAAGAACGGGAAAAGATACCCCCCTGTATGGGGTTAGTGCCGTACCTGCACATCAAGCACTTTCATTCTTTTTACTGTACCTCCGTTCGTATTCTCTTTCTTTCATCTTCCTTTCCTTGATTTCCTCCTGTTACACCTTTCAAATCTTGTTTGCTCTCAGTTTCCCTGTCAGCGCTGAAGGACCTCTTAGGTCCCGGAGCTTGGTCCTTGGCCTAAATTTTTATATTACGTTTTGTATTACAAAAGGATACCGAAGGGAAGTATAAAATAATGATGGCTAGTTAGATTTATTTTTAGACGAGAGCGGTGGCCACCCACAAGTTGACCCAGCCGTGGATGGGTGTAGCATCCTCATCCCCAGAAATATGCTGAGAACCAGAAAGCTCTACCCTTCTGGCACGACTCAGTCTAACTGGGAAAAAAGAAATAGTTTGTGTGTCTGTGTGTATGTGTTTGTGTTTGTATAAAGGAAACTCTACAGCATAATAACAAGTAGAAGTTCAGCATTAATAATATACTGTGGGTAATCGAGAAGTAGACTTTAAATATATTATTAAAAAATATAATTGTTTTTGTATACCAAAATTGTTTTCTTAATCATCCAGAATTCGGATGAGGCAATATTTTTCATTCCCTAACTTTTAACTCTTTCTGTCCTACCATAATATAGCTGTGTATTTAATTTACCATCTTTATTTATTTTTCTGTGCCAAATATATTGTAAGTCTTTAAAAAAATGTTAAAATGACATTTCCATATTTTATTGTTTTTATTTGGAAACAAATCTGCTCCAATAATTCCCTAAGGTGCATTTTTTATAAGTCAACTATTTTTTATACGTAACCCTTTCTCTTACCGTTTGGCTAAAACTAGGAGAACAGACTTAATATATTGTCACATCTGGTCTGTAACTGTTATTCTGTAGCTTTCGAACCTTGACATTTTCTTTCCTCGCTTTTCGATATTGGCTCTAATAAACGTTTTAAGAGGTCTTCTGCCTTCTATAGTATTTCTACCATTAATATTTTCAGCCTTTATTATTGTGGCCTTTCAGCTGAAAAGTGTGTCAGGCTTAAGTGACATACTTTTTGATTCTGGGTTTGCCGAATAACCTTTTCAAACCTATTTCACTAGACCTAGACCTTCAAATATCATCCCCTTTATCGCTGGCCTATTTTCTCTCTCTCTCTCTCTCTCTCTCTCTCTCTCTCTCTCTCTCTCTCTCTCTCTCTCTCTCTCTCTCTCTCTCTCTCTCTCTCTCTCTCTATATATATATATATATATATATATATATATATATATATATATATATATATATATATATATATATATATATCATATATATATAATATATACATACACACATATATATATATGTGTGTGTAATATATATGTACACATATATATGTATATATGTATACGTGTATGTACATATACATATATATGTGTGTGTATAAACATTACACCCACACACACACACACACACACACACACACATATATATATATATATATATATATATATATATATATATATATAGAGAGAGAGAGAGAGAGAGAGAGAGAGAGAGAGAGAGAGAGAGAGAGAGAGAGAGAGAGAGAGAGAGAGGATATTCATTGATAATCCACATAGTAGCAGTGACATTTTTGAGGAGAGAGAGAGAGAGACGGAATTGGGCATTTCTAAACCTGACAAATGTAGTTCATGACATTTCATCCTATGAATTATAACGCTGCCAATGCCTGTAGCAGCTATGCATTTCCTTCTCGACCTACTTTTCATTTATTGCTCTCCCGTCGTCTTACTGTCAGTCAGAGGAAAAAGGTCGAAAGTTTTATTTCAAAAAAATCCGAAATACCTTCGGTTATCGACTTTACGTATAACAGTTTTTAACGCTTTTTAATTACCGTTTTGAGAAAGGGTCAGTCATACGTGAATCTCTGTTCTGAGAAATCACTTTAATCGTTTCTTTTCGAGGGCGTGATTCATCTTTCCCTGAGATTCCAGGAACCAGGGGAATTCCAATACGTTCGTATTGCATTTTTCTTTGCTCGGCTTGTCTTGTGAGTCATCGTACACTCGAGAACCGGCATCGACTTCGTACATTCACTTAGAATTCTTGTTTATTGGTTAGCTTTTGTTTACATTCAATATTTCATTTTTCTGAGTTTTATGTATATGTTGATAAAAGTCTGGGATATGGATCCATATGTGATTTGATCCTCAAATATAAATATATATATGTGTGTGTGTGTCTGATACAGCGATACATACGTGATTTGCTCGTCATGTATGATTTATATATATATATATATATATATATATATATATATATATATATATATATATATATATATATATATATATACTATATGTATTATCTTAGACGGCAATATGAATCAGACCCTCCTCACCCCTAAATGCAGCGCGTTAGGCACCTCATGAATGTCAATAATGTCTCCTCCTCACCTGAGAATAACCTTTTCGGCTATTCCATATTTTAAATGCATAGGTAAGCAGGAAAGGGTGCATAGAAAGTCTGCTTCTAACCGGTTCGAGATCAAAAAGAGAGTGAGGAGAGTCTTCTATTAGAGTTAGTGAAATATAGGTTGTTTTACCGTAGAGTTTCTTAACTTTTTTTTTTTTTTTTATGGGAAGACAAATTGGATATGGTCAGCTTTCATGAAGCATTTGAATCTTGTCCGGCGCCGAAGAATTCGAGGAAGAAGTTCTCTCTCTCTCTCTCTCTCTCTCTCTCTCTCTCTTTGGAGGTATGTGCTTGCAATGCACTGTATGCCCCCTTACACATTGTGCATATGTATATAAATGTAGATATATATATACATACATACTTACGAGTACAATTTATGAGTATACAATACAGCGTTTATGTCCGCTTAACAGTATACGTGTATTAAGTGACAGTTGGGTTGTTTTCCAAACGCCAGATTCTTAGGGGGTAACTAGTTAAATTTATATATATACTCGTGTATATATATATATATATATATATATATATATATATACGTGTGTGTGTGTGCAGAGAGAGAGAGAGAGATTAAAATGTTAACTATAGTTTAGGCTGAATGTTATACTTAACCTATCGTGACTCAGCAGTAACTTACCTTGTGAATACTCCAACTGCCACAGTCAAGCATAAACATAGTGTTCGCTTCCTCAGAAGTTTTCCATAAATTTACGAAAAGAAAATAAAGAAGAAAACTCATCTGCAGTGCGTCATGCTCACGTATACCAGGCCTTCATATCTTTCCTACACGCACTCTGGTGCTTCCTTGCTTCCGCTGCCATTTTGGATTTTGCTTTTTCTTATTTTTTGGTATTTTTAATGCCTTTCCACCTTATAAGTTTTGACTTGCTTTATAAGTTTTGATCTGCCCTTAATTTAGACAATTTTTTTCGGTATAGGATAAAGGAGGGCATTCTTTGCCAAATGGTTTGAAGATTGTGGAATGGAATATAGAGTTTAGGCCACAGGCCAAGCGCTGGGACCTATGATGTCATTCAGCGCTGAAAGGAAAACTGGGCGCAGAAAGGTTTGAAAGGTACAACAGGAGGAAAAACCAGTTGCACAAAACAATTGCCAATGGTGGCCAGCAAGATGAAGAAAGGATGGGGGTACAGCAAAAGGAATGAGAGGAGTTGCAGCTAGGGGCCGAAGGCACGCTGCCAAGAACCTTTAGTAATACCTACAGTGCACCACATGAGGTGCACTGACTGCACTAAACCCCCTCTGGAGTACAAAAATCGTATGATAAAGTTCCTTGGGATAAGGCTCGCTTCATACCCTTTTTCCTATTCTCTACTCAGAACTGTCTTCTGACTATCAGGTACATAATTCACCGAGGTCAATAATGGCACAGTGGGTTTAGCCATACGTACACGAATGTTTATGCTCGATTAGGATACGAAACTGGGACCAATCGCTGGTGGGTTGAATGCCCTATCCACTGGACCACGAGTGCCTAATTTATTTTAGCAATAGTCTTTCACTTTAGACCTTTTATGATTATCTCTTATTTACTCAGTAAACAGTTATAGATATTTTGACGAACGAGAAAACATTTATACGTTAATCCTTATTATTATTATTATTATTATTATTATTATTATTATTATTATTATTATTATTATTATTATTATTATTATTATTATTATTATTTGAACTTTCTTATCTATCGTAAGCGAATTACTTAATATTTTCAAGAAATACGTAATCAGGAGCTTTCTGTCAATTTTTGCTATCCTTTTCTATTATTTTCTGCTCTTTCTTAACACGAGTTTTACCCCCGAATGATTTCATTATTATCTAGAACGAGCGATAAATCACTGTAGTCAGAAAATCAGTGGATTTTTTTATGGCATTTCATCCAGATTTATTCCCTTCATGACGGGGTTAATGATAATGAAGGTCTGAGAGAGAGAGAGAGAGAGAGAGAGTTGCCAGATAGTTAACATTTCTTGGTGGTTGTTAAGATCTTTATGTAAGTATTGATGATAGGTAAAATAAATGATGATGAGAAATTCGAATAATCTCGATTCTGTTCATAGGAGTTCAGGACTTGGTTTTGTTTTATATCAAAGCTGCTTTGTATACATTTTTTGAATGTTTAACTCTAAAGAGTCTGAGCTGGACAATATATATTCTTATCAGCATGAACTAAACAGCAGATTGACTCACCGATGAGATCAAATCTAGAATAGTATGATCCGGGACCTAATTTTTCACGTTTTGATATCAGCCATAATAGTAGAATCTAGATTGGTATTTTGGAAAGACCAGTATGTCTAGATAATATATTGCCATGATATCCTGTCTAGTGAGATAGCTTAATTACAATTAAAAACCATTATTTTTCAAACACCCCTCTAAGAACATTAATGAAAATTACAAAAGTACCATAGAACCTATGAAAATGCTAATCTGATAGGGCTGTCATGCTGAAACATACTGCCATGGAGACAGTAAATAATGCAATGACTGTTAAACATGTCGTAAACAAAGGTTGGAAACTTATCGAACACACATCACAAACAGGTTGGATACAAGTCAGCAACTCTTTGGTAGTCCTAATCTGTGCTTCATGCGATTATCCAACATTTGCCAAAGATTCGTTCTCCATTAACAGTCGATGACTTGTTTTTCAACTTGATTGTGATATATTGCCGACATGATGATGTCATGTTTGTAATTTCTTGCCGATGTGTTGATGACATGTTTGTGATATATTGCTGACGCGTTGACATGTTTGTGATATGTTGCAATGTGTTGATGACATGTTCGGGATATGTTGTCTGACGCGTTGACATGTTTGTGATATGTTGCCGACGTGTTGATGACATGTTCAGGATATGTTGCTGATGCGTTGACATGTTTGTGATATGTTGCAATGTGTTGATGACATGTTCAGGATATGTTGCTGACGTGTTGACATGTTTGTGATATGTTGCAATGTGTTGATGACATGTTTGGGATATGTTGCTGACGCGTTGATATGTTTGCGATATGTTGCCGACGTGTTGATGACATCTTTGTGGATATGTTTTCAATGTGTTGATGACGTTTTACTGTAGTGTGGACGTACAATTGTGAGCAATGCAGACTTTGCCTTTTTTGGTGTTGAATGCAACACCGCGCTTTCAGACTTAATCCCCGTGAAATTCAGAATTTGTTGGGAGATTAGCTGATGCCAGTTCTCGTGTCCATTTTAACACGATAATTTGATAATCATTACAGCAGAAAATTCAAGGACGAATGTTTATTTCCAAACCAGGAAGGTTTGATTCTTCCCCTTTGCATGTTTGGGCAAACATGCATGAAGAAGCCTTTTTGTTGTTTGGGACGCGTGTTTGACACATGTGGCGTCAGGTGATTTCTTTGTTACCGAACTCCCCATGAAATTTTACCCCAACATATTCCTGGTTGCTTCAGTCTGCTTCTGCGTGTGCGCTGTATTTGCATATGCAGTGCAAATCGTTTTTTGAATTTTGCTTTTTGATGTACACGCAATAGATTTTCACAATAATAAGTCTATAGAATCTTTTTTTTTGTTAAGTATGGCGTTATTTGTAGATTTTTATCTTTTTTTTCTTGCTAAAAGTATGGCCTTATTTGTAGATTTTTCTGACTTAATCTGATATTCATAGCTTTTCTTCTGCATTTTTTGAATGCTTGATTCTTGTGTTTGTTTTCACTCCCATATTCACCTATCAGCAGCTCTATTTTGCATATTTTACATATTTTTTTAAAGTTAATGTTTTTAATATTCATTGTTCACTGTGCCACGCATTAGGGTTCTGTTCTCTGAAAAACGAAGAACGTGTGCAAAGATATTTTTTTTATGCAACCTAGGCTATACATTCTTCTCCTTTCATTTTCAACTCGCCGACTCGATTTTCTTTTGTCTTTTCCCTCCATTCTTTAACCGGTCGATCAACGCAGCCTTCAGCTACGACAGTCCTCCATTTCAAACGAGGAGCGTGTCTGGCGGCAACAATTGGCACCCCTGAGAGACCTCCCCAGTGATTGATGGTGTCCTGAGAAATCATTGAACATCAGTGTAGCCAAAGCCAGGAATTTTCTTCCAAAAACTACGCGATTTCTCTTCTAAATTCTTGCGTTTCTTTTCGTATATATACGCACCTTTTGCATGCGTTCCTTTCAGAATGGAAAATGTCCCAGTAGCTACGTCATTCCTGTATGAAATATCGCTGTTTTCTTTAAAGTACGCACACTCCAGCCAAGAGGTTTATGACTCTGTGGAATGTTAATGGGCTAGGGAACACTCCAAGGCTTGATTTGGAGGGGACTTTGATTTCGTGATATGGCAACACTGCGGTAAACTCTTGATTGAGCCTCATTAAAGTAGTTAGAGGAATGTGAGGGCAAGGTTGACCAGGCCATTAGTGGAGAACACTCTTATGAAGTGGGGGATGTATTCGCAGAATATGCCGGGAAATGTATGACCATTAAAGATAACGACGGAGTGTAAGAGATGGGTTAGAATTAGTCTTTTCTTAGATTTTATTCTTGGCAAGCAAGACCAAAGGATTCCAGAATAAGAAGGGTCAAGAGAGACTAGACTAAAATTACAGTGTAAGTGGGATATTGACCTTAATAAGGATTTTGAAATATTTGAGAGAAATGTAGAAATATGAATACTGAATGTTCAATGAAACCGGTTATTTATTGCTTCTTCGTAATGAGTATAAACCCTGATGAATTTTAGTCAGTATGGAGAGGAACTCTGAAAATAACATGTAAAAGAACATTGTTGATAACTCACGACAATAACAGTACTATCATATTCATTAATATTATTATTAATGTTATTAATTAAAAAATACCCATAACAACACGAGTCTTGAAATGGAGAAACAAATCCACAGTTATGTATGGGTAAAATTATATTTCAACAAAATAATTCTCTACAGAGAGCTTTCGGGAATCTGTTCGATTCCTCCTTTTGAAAAGGGAATCGGACAGATTCCCGAAAGCTCTCGTAAAGATTTATTTTTTTAATATTTTTACCCACACATTACTGTGGATTTGTTTCTCCATTATATTATTATTATTATTATTATTATTATTATTATTATTATTATTATTATTATTATTATTATTATTATTATTATTATTTTTTTTTTTTTTTTTTTTGGTCTATCACAGTCATCCTATTTGACTGGGTAGTATTTATAGCGTGAGGTTCCGGGTTGCATCCTGCAGAAGAGTGTGCTACTAGAAACAGTGCACATAGTAGGAAAAAAAAATTATTATTATTATTATTATTATTATTATTATTATTATTATTATTATTATTATTATTATTATTATTATTATTACTGGACCTGCATTGCAAACTAGTATTATCTGCTACCTTTAGAAAAGAGGCAAAGTGCGAGGAGATTTGGCCAAAATGTTTAATGCGAGCTTTGCTCTGAATTTAAATGTTGTGTCGTTTTGTATTTGAATGGACGGAAAGTAAACATAAACACACACACACTCATATATATATATATATATATATATATATATATATATATATATATATATATACATATACATATACATATATATACATATATATATATATATATATATATATATATATATATATATATATATATATATATATATATATATATATATATATTATATGTATGTTGTGTGTATGTGTACAAATTATAGCGTCCTCATGGAAAATTACTAGATATAATTTCGATAAATTTACCCGCATTGCAAACAGCTTTCAAGGTACGATATTAAAAAGGAAGCTTTACATTGTTAAACTCGTCCCAGCTAACGCACAATACTTCACTTAATTGCCAGATGACCTTGAGCGTATGTACACTTCGTTCATTTAGAAAATGAGCGTTCCCCGAATCGTACATCTTTTGATTAAATGAGTAGCCTACATTCCTTTACCATGAATTCGTCATCAGTCTTTTTCGTATGATGATTGTGTTCAATATTGTGAAAAGTGGGACTTGATTTACACTTATCCTTTTTATATTTCAGGGTTTAGCTTTACAGTGCTTTTATGTTAATGCTCCAGGACATGATTTATGAGTATAATGGTATCCATGTTTACAACATTGTCTCGTGGGTAAACCTATTAATTTTCTTCCGTGCGCGAAGTGATTTTCCTTAGAGACATAAATCCTTTTTTTATTAATGGAAAATTAAGCGACCATTACGTCATTTTGTGAGTGCATCCATAATTCATACCTATTTTTATTTTTTATTTCAGAAGGGAATCGCTAATGAAGCAATCATATGGATTATTTAGTCAAGTGATGGTGAATGTTACGACAACCTTCAACATGTGAAGTGACGAGTTCGGCTGACGTCATGTTGGAAATGATCATGAAAGGAAAAACAACTTGCTCGATGTAATTAATGTAATGCAACACATAATCATTCCTCAAGCGATTGTTCTTTTACTCAAAACGACGTGAAGAAACGGACAGAAGGGAAAGGACGTCAAAAATAGTAAGTTTACGAAGCCGAAGTCAACCGTCGTCATGGGGTGCGGACTCAGTTCGGAGGCCGCCGCTGGTGTCTCTATTCCGGTGAGTTGGGGAAGAGTCTCATTTCATTAGTACTAGTGTTTCGAGTTTTCTTTACATTCATAAACTTCAATCAATATATAACTAATTCCCTTTTCAGTATATAGAAACTAACTATTTATTTGCTGATATTAATGATGTAGAGTTGTTGTTATGTATTTCTCAACCTTTTCTGTTCATTATGGTACTAAAATATTTACCACTCTTTCGCTCTCTCATTTAGACTATATTCGCTGTCTGACCGTCATTTTTCAAAAGCCAGTACAGAATGCATTGTATCATTTATTATCCGCACGGTCGATATCACCTTCAGGTCCAGGTAACAAATGATGATTAATGTATATGTCATTTTGCATAGTCAGCGAATGTTATTTACATAGTTATGGAGAGACGCCTCCTGAGAGTAAACTGGCTGTTCACTCAGTGAACATCGATGGTACCATGTGGTTTATAGTATCTCATAATTTTGTATGTTAAAATTTGATGTAATTGAGTCAAACGTGACTTTTGATCATTTTCTTCAACTTTTTTAAGTTTTGACATTCAAAATATTTATTGTTTAACGATTTTTTAATATTTTATTTTTTTTTTAACATTACTGTCTACATTTAAATGTTACTGTCTATATGTTTGGAGGGTCCGTAAATCATTCTTTTTTAATAATTTTTTTAATATTTGGCGAATGTCAGTTATTATAAAAGGCTATATTTTTACCACAGCATAGCAAAAATGAAAGATAAAAAAGAACTTTAGATTATCGCAAAAATGCCTACATTATTATGTGGCGATTCGTGTATAGTTTATTTTCATCATATTTTCATTACATTTTCTTTTTTTTCTGTTACACTTTCTAGAACAGTTTCATTCCTTATACTTAAGGACAAGCCTGGATTCATTTTGTCGATATTTTATATCCCCTGTGTCTATGCCGTTTTCGTGCTTAAAAAGGCGTCAATAACCTATACGTAACGCCAGTTTTAGTAGCCATAAATCAATCAATCAATCGTGCTTAAAATCAACTCCGGAGGCATGCAGTTCTCTCTCTTCTTCTTCTTCTTCTTCTTCTTCTTCTTCTTCATAACTTAAATCTAGCAAAGTGGAGACCGTAATATTTATAGATATATAACAATGATTGCGAAAATCGCAGTAAACCTAAAATAATGAATATGACGATAAATTAATCATTATTCTGCCTTCCTCATCCACTGGAGGTCATATAAATAACCGTTATGTGTTTATTTGTAAATTTATTCTTTCATCCCGTGTTAAAGTTCTTCGACAGGATTAGTGTTTTCATTCTGAAGCTGATGATCCTATCCACCTCAGATCTGGAAAGTTAAACAGTCTCGTGGAGTTTATTTTTCAAACAAAAATTATAAAGTATTTCAGAACATTGGTCCAGGAACTGACAGGTACAAGATTAGTTAAGGGAACAGTTTGCTATGTCGATTTAAACCTGTGACGATTACTGCGGGATCTTGACTACATGTCGAAACAAATATGATCTTCTTCTTTGCTTTTTGCTGAAGGAATCTAAGACCGAGTTGCCTATATTGTAAACACGAAAGATTATATACCATAAATTTAACAATCACGAAATGACAGACTAAAAGTGGAGCAACGCTGCGATATCTAACAAGCGAATAATACTGTATTCGCGGAATATGAGGAAGTCTCTTATGAAAAAGGAGAACATCCCTTCTCGCATGCCTGGGAGTCACTGACACCATTTCACAAGACCACCCCATTGCCGTGTCTCAGTTTTGCTGTTATGTTTTCCCCACCTTATAAGCATTATTTGTATTTCAATAACGGTCGATTTTTATAGAAAAAAACGTGTACATACAAGTGTTCGTTTTGTAACTGAATATAAATAATCCGAGTTGTAATCCACCTTGTTCCGCTTTATCTGGAATAGGCTCGTGAGTCTAGGTATGCCCGTACCAGCTAGACCTAAGTGCCTCGTTTATGCTGTTATGTTTTGTTTACCGCGTTCCTACCGTTAATTTCAAACTCTGCATACAAAGCCTGACATATATAAACCTTCATAATCATCTTATTTCGTTTGCAGTTAGAGTAGTTTGTTAGATTTAGCATTAAAATGCATTTCGGCGGAAGACGAAGCCAGCCTAGACAGCGGAGGAGTTACGGGATGCGTGCGTGTTCGCGGCGCATTGAAAACCGGTTTCATCCCGTCGTAAATCCGGGCGTTTGCGTGATTATTATTTTTCCGCTGTGAAAATTTAATCCGTCTGTGATGTGGTGGATGTGGTTCGTCCCTGTAATGGACGTGTGTATATATATATATATATATATATATATATATATATATATATATATATATA
>NC_089765.1:19818820-19831320 GCF_040412425.1 Macrobrachium rosenbergii | reverse complement strand
TTTATATATCTTCATAATTACTTTTTTGCGTGAATTCACAGACACTTTCCTCTCTCTCTCTCTCTCTCTCTCCTGTATAGCAACTCCATCTCCCTCCTTTCACTGTCTTGAGCACCGAATGGATGAAAGTGGCCCCATGCTGGGTTTATAGCCTTCATAAATCAAATCATTCTCTCTCTCTCTCTCTCTCTCTCTCTCTCTCTCTCTCTCTCTCTCTCTCTCTCTCTCTCTCTCTCTCTCTCATGCGCACACACACACACACACACACACACACACACACACACACAGAGCTATTATTGACTATTATCTCTCTCTCACACACATACACACACAAAGCTATTATCCATTGTTCTCTCTCTCTCTCTCTCTCTCTCTCTCTCTCTCTCTCTCTCTCTCTCTCTCTCTCTCTCTCTCTCTCTCTCTCTCTTTCTTTTACACACACACACACTCTCTGCTGTTATTGACTGTTATTTATCTCTCTCTCTCTCTCTCTCTCTCTCTCTCTCTCTCTCTCTCTCTCTCTCTCTCTCTCTCTCTCTCTCTCTCTCTCTCTCTCATACAGCTGTTATTTACCCTTATTTCTCATTTCCCCTCAGGCCTCAGCAAATCCAAAACTCGTAGACGACGAAGGCAGAAGCGCCCTTCACTGGGCTGCCCTACGTGACAGTCCGGAGTGTGTCTCTGTCCTCACCAGGGTAAGTTCTTCTCCTTCAGGTAATTTATTGTTGGGGAGGTGGTTTCTATAATAGGTCATTCATGGTAAATGGTACCTTGTCATTCATGAAGAATTGGTTCGTAATTTTGCTGAATCTAAGATGCAATCAATTTGCTTTCAGAAATTAGTTTTTTTTATTTTTTCTCTAAAAGAAAACTATAGTGCTGGCTTTGCCTGTCCGTCTGCACTTTATTCTGCCCTCCCTCAGATCTTAAAAACTGCTGAGGCTAGAGGGCTGCAAATTGTTATGTTGATCATCCACCCTCCAATCATCAAACATACCAGATTGCAGCCCTCGAGCCTCAGTAGTTTTAATTTTATTTAAGGTTAAAGTTAGCCATTATTGTTGATCTGGCAACGATATAGGATATACCACCACCGGGCTGTGGTTAAAGTTTCATGGGCCGCGGCTCATACAACATTATACCGAGACCACCTAAAGATAGATCTGCTTTCGGTGGCCTTGATTATACCCTGTACAAAAAGCTCGATTGCGCTGAAGAAACTTAGGCGCATTTTTACCTGTTTTATTTGTTGTTTATCGTCATATTCAGGTAAAAGCATTAGTAGTTGAATGACGTAACAAAAGACCAACCTGAACAAGGAATTCATGAATAATATGTTTCAGAAGTATTCTAAGAAAGTACACGCAAGGTGAAAAAATTGTCTGGAATAGATTATGATTTAGGTGATTCTACATTTTTGTGGCTATCTTGAATGAAAAGCAAATACTTTAACGAATTTTAGGATGTATCAGCATAATTTTCTGAATCATATACCTGTTTCTGGATATTTTTATAGTTTAACATAAGTAGTAGTAGTAGTAGTAGCAGTAGTAGTAGTAATGGACCAGTTTGCTATCAATAATGACCTTGTTATTAGTGTAATAATACTTATGAACATTTATGCCACTGTTTTCATCTATATATTCGTTATGTTGCTCATCAGCATCATTATGTTTGTATGTTTTTCACTAATATGTCACTAATAAAAGGTGATTGCATTTTGTTTTTTGCAATACAAGTATCATTGAAAATGTCCGCGTGCATTACAAAGCTAGACCAATAAAAGAATCAAGCAAAAGTAAGTTGGCTCAGAAAAACCTTCATTTGATTCGTGAAAGAACGTTAGATGAGGTATTTGTATACATAAAACTAATATGGATGCATATACATGAACATCTGTATGACTACATGATCCTTTCATCAGTATGAATACTCGTATGCAAGGGAAATGCTTCAGTATATATAAAGAGAAAATTTAGATCGATAACTTGCAACTATAGCAGCATTATTTGAGCGAAACTGGGTAATAGTGACAGAACTATTCCAGTTGCCTACCAGACCAAGTAAGATGTAGACTCAAATAATGATTTAAAGAAAACGCAATAATATCGAAGAATAACTGCATTATCCTTCGATCAGACGAGGAAGGAATAAGAAAAGAGAACAATATTACCAACTAAAACGAGAATCGAATAAAGAGTTAGCTACACAAAAACACATTTTTATTGGCTGACTCACGTCGTCTCTAGAACGTCGAACCCGTCACCTCTCTGTCATTTCCGACAGAGGTCAGTGACACTTCTTCTAGGGTGCTGGGTGCCTAGGTGCATGCACCCAGACAGTCAATTATTCAGGTGCATTTGTCACAACACCTTACTTCCAGGGGTTGGGGGAACTGTAGTCTCTCGTTTGACTGGTAAACCGGAAGACTTTTTTTGTTTTTGTTTTTGTTTCTTAAGAGATAAATGTTACCATTGGGAGATTATATCTTTTGGAAGGTTTAGTTTATAGTTGGTGACTTTTCTCTTTATTTTGATGACTGCTTCATAATACATAAATGTGCTAATTGACATAATTTGATCTGTTGGAACCATGTAAAAAATTCCAACGTAAATCACTGGAGATTCACACAAGATTTTCAGAGATATAATTACTGTATATTATCATTTTCATTATTAAATTAATTAATTTAAGGATTCAGCTTTTATAGTATGAATTTGTAATTCTAGATCAATTCATATTCATGGTAGATTTATCGAGATACAGAATCATAACGATTAGAATTTTATCATACGCCTTCGTAAAAAATCTAGTAATATAATTTTCTCCCATTTCAGTCAATTCTTTGCTTACATAACGTGAGATTATGTACCCAATTTTAAAGGAAAAATGCACCAGGGTAATGGTCTGATCATCAACGATAAACTCGGGACCCTTGTGTTTCATTGCCGCATTAACACTAATTGCGGGAAATATATACCTTCCATAAATAAGATTATTCCCCGTGGTTGTGGACGCGTTTTTGTGATAGGAGGGGGAGAAGGTTACAACATATAAATTTATATTGAATGTATATGTATAATGTGTATGTGTGTGTATATACATAGGCCTATAAATATACACTGTAAATAAGTGTGGAAGCTTTGAAAGCTATGAGATGCCCTAGAACAAGCAATAATGACTCACGGTTTTATAGCATGAAGTTTATATACTATATATATATATATATATATATATATATATATATATATATATATATATATATATATATATATATATATATATATATATATATATATATATATATATATATATATATATATATATACATACATATATACATGTCCGTATATAAAAAGAACTAAACACTCTCACCATCTACTTTTTATCATTGCAAAGAAACTCGAAACTTTATGCTAAGATAATCTACGATGTATAATATTCATAATATTTCTCATAGTAAGCTAAACAATATGATTCAACATTCCATATATGTGAACCATTACAATAAGTGTATCATTATAACGCAAGTGGGCCAAATACGAAAGTTAAACAATATAATTAAACATTCCATATCTCTGAACCATTACAATGAGTGTATCATTATAACGCAAGTGGGCCGACTACGGAAGTTAGACCATATTATTAAACATTCCATGTATCTGAACCATTATAATGAGTGCATCATTATAAAGCAAGTGGGCCAAATACGAAAGTTAAACAATATAATTAAACATTCCATATATCTGAACCATTATAATGAGTATATCATTATAACGCAAGTGGGCCAAATACGGAAGTTAATCAATATAACTAAACGTTCCGTACATCTGAACCATCATAATGAGTGCATCATTATAACGAAAGTGGGCCAAATACGGAAGTTAAACAATATAATGAAGCTTTCCATATATCCGAACCATTATAATCATTGTATCATTATCACGCAAGTTGGCCAAATACGGAAGTTAAACAATATAATTAAACATTCCCTATATCTGAACCATTGTAATGAACGTATCGTTATAATGCAGGTGGGCTAAATACTCTCTTCTGACTGGAGCTTTCGCAAACGGCCGCCAGGTGGCGAAATAATCAGGGTATATTTCAGTAACTAGCGCAATCGATCAATCTCGGGCCGTTGCAATTATTCGCCTCCGGTACACGATACACGAAGGTCATTTTCTGGGAATGTTCCCTGAGATGGATCAAGTTTGAGCACGTGTCTTGTTACTTGGTGTTATTTTTCCTAAGAAACTCCGATTGTTACTTTGCTGTTACTTTTTGTCTGTCGTCGTTTTTTTTTTTTGGGGATTTTATTGTTTATTTTAATGGGAAAATCGGATTGGAGACTCCTTCACGATTGTCGAGAATTCGTTGAAAGTTAAAAAATGCTAGATTTTTTTCATTATTTTCCTTACAAATTCCATTACGGACGCCTTTACGAGCGTCAAGAATTTGTTGAAAGTCAAAAATACCTGAATTTGATAGTTATTTTCCTTAGAAATTTACACTGCAGACTCCTATGCGAGAGTTGAGAATTTGTCTATAGTTAAAAATGCTAGAATTTAATAGTCATTTTCCTTGGAAATTTCCATTGCAGACGCCTTTACGAGGGTCGAGAATTTGTCTATAGTTAAAAATGCTAGAAAATGAAATTCCCATTGCAGACGCCTTCACGACGGTCGGCAATTTTTCTATAGTTAAAAATGCTAGAATTTAATAGGTATTTTCCTTAGAAATTCCCATTGCAGATACCTACCCTTACGAGAGTCGAGAATTTGTCTATAGTTAAAAATGCTAGAATTTAATAGTTAATTTCCTTAGAAATTTCCATTGCAGACACTTTTACGAGAGTCGGTAATTTGTCGGCAGTTAAAAATGCTAGAATTTAATAGATATTTTCCTTATAAATTCCCATTATGGACGCCTGAACGAGCGTCGAGAATTTGTCTATCGTTAAAAGATGCTAGAATGTAATAGTTATTTTCCATAGAAATTCCCATTACAGACGCCTTTACGGGAATCGAGAACTTGCTGAAAATTAAAAATAATAAAATTCAGAAGAACCACAAGAATCTTGGGCTAAACTCTATGAAACTTAACGAAACAAAAAAATTTTTTTGGTGAAATCTCCCACAAACTCACCACCTTTGAAATCCTTGAAACTTACGCATTCCCTGAAGTATTCAGAGGCTGTTTTAATGTCACAACCATTGAGTAAGAGAAAGGTGACTCACGTCCACGCCAGGCATGTAAATTACAGCCCCTGGTTTGATATAAGGCTGCAGTCATCTTGTGCAATTGTTAAAACTAGGTTCTGGGTTTGTGTTGATTGTCGAGCGGGTTTTACATATTTTATATATTTTTGGTTATTTCTTTTTATCTATATATTCCACGATTACAAGTTATTGATGTTGATGTTTTAAACAAGTTTCCAGTTCTATAGATAATTATAAATCAGTTTATGCACGCACACTTATATAAATATATATATATATATATATATATATATATATATATATATATATATATATAAATATATATATATATATATATATATATATATATATATATATATATATATAGAGAGAGAGAGAGAGAGAGAGAGAGAGAGAGGAGACCAAGGATTGATTAGGTTTTCCGTTAGATTATTTCTATGAAATACCTTGAATTAACTCTACGGGAATAACACACCATATTTCACTTACTTACTCTCAAGGTGCTGCTCCGTAAGGTAAAAAAATCGTCTAATTTCTTTATGAAAAAAGAGCCTTCATTATAAATACATCATGAAGCTTAGTATCACACTTCATACACCATGAGTGGGTGTACACTCTCTATGCCAAGGTGTGTAGTACACGCTTGATTACCGTTCAGATTCCCTTCCGGATAGCCTAGATTTTCCAGTCACTTCGAGTAACGATTTCTACAAATTCCATGCCAGCAGCTGATCGAATGATAATTGCATCAATAGGACGTCAGGAATGCGATCAGATTTTTTTTTTCTTTTTTGATAGACTGCACTGAATATTACGGACTGTCATAATGAAGAACTGGGGCGTGTTCTTAAGTTAGAAGTGGATTTGGTTTTGAGTCTTTTGATAGTATTTGTGTTCATTTATCTATACACACACACAAAGACATGCACACATACATTCCCATATATCTACATATATATACATATACGTGTGTGTGTGCGTGAGGGTTATGGTAATCTTAGAAACATACTTTATCAGTATGTATGCATGCATTTTTTTTATAAAAAGAATGGGAATATAAAGAACGCTAAACGTAACTATTTTTTAAAAACGTTTTGTTATGGCTTATAACAATTGCCAGCCAACATTATCCATGGTGGATTCATTTAAAAAATATATATACAATGCGTTTTTTGAGTAAAAGAATGAGGATTATAATTTTTCGCCATTGACTCCTTTGTTTCCAGAATTTCCTGTGCAATCGACTGAGTGCATTTTGTTTTGTGACGTATATTCTTTCTCTGCATGTAACCTGAATGCGTGCATAATCATAAGCGCCTTCCCTCTGTGTCTAATACGCGCGAAGCACGGATTTAGGAATAATAAATATAATTGGACAAGAGAAAAATGCTCGCTGAAAGAGTAATATAGGTTAGCATATCTGATAGAACTCAAACCTATTTATCAAAATTCAGATAATTAGGGATGATTACATATGATGAATAGATATGAAAAATGTCTTTCCTTTAATATTTCTAATATTCCGATTTTGAAATGAACGCAACCAGAAACAAAGAACATTTGAAAGATATTTTATTCTCTATTTCACAATTTCTCCAAACAGTGCTTTAAAATTTCGCTATCGTTAAGTGCAAGTGTGTATTTACTTATATAAGTCTGTATCATTATATAATCTCGGATTTATGTCTGAGTGTGAAAGCAATATTGGCAGGTGCCTTTACAGGAAGGATTGTACATACATACATACATAGACATAGAACTAATGAGCACGTGTTTCAAATGAAAGACCAGGGTAATACCAATTGACCCACGCAGGTTATAAAAGCAGTTGGAACCTAAGTACTTCTGTACCTGAGGTTTTCCCTGGGCAGGCTGCCGCCTAACATACCAGTGAATTTTTACCCAACTTCCCGACCCACCAGTGAGTCGGTTGGTAGCATGTCATTCGAATTACCCCTTCAGCGTGAACATACATACATAAATACACACATGCATACACATACCCAGTCAAATGAGTGTCTAATGTATCGATTTCTACAGAGCTGTGTGAAATTCCATGTTCATCGCAGCTGTTTGGTTTCTTATCGATGTCATTTTTCTTTGCTAAAACGTTCTCTGATACCACGGTACTGTAGCTCACTAAGTCTGTGATCTACGGAACGCACTTGAGAGCTATCTGCTTGCATGACGCTGAGCTGAGGGGAGGAGCGGATGAATGATAATTGGGAGTTTTACATACGTGTATATCAGTCGGTTTATTTTTTTATGTAGTTTTGCACACACATGTATGTATGTATGTATGTATGTATGTATGTATGTGTGTGTTTGTGCATGTATGTATGTATGCACGCATGTTTGCATTCCATCATCATATTAAAGGAGTTCATGTTTGTTGTTTGTTCGGCAACCATTGTCATACTATATCCTTTAGGTGAAACTTAGGACAAAGTGACCACGATGTCATGGCGTCATAAATCATTGTCCCGAAGCGGAGTCACTACAATTTTTCCTTTTTTCTTACTCAGTTTTCCTCTTTCATTAAATTTTCATTTTTGTATAATTTTCCTTTTTCATTGAATTTTCCCATTTCATTTGATTTTCGTTTTTCATTTAATTTTCTTTTCATTTAATTTTCCCATTTCTTTCAATTTTCCTGTATCATTTAATTTTTCCTTTTCCTTTCCAGGGAGGCGCCGAAGTAGACCTGCAAGCCAAGGACGGCTCGACGCCTCTGATGTGCGCCATCCTGGAAGACGCAAACGACGCAGTCCATACGCTCATCCAGGTAAAGTGCTTTGACGCAAGTTTACTCTTCTTCTCTCCACAGACAGACAGACACTAGGACACAAGAACACATACACACAGACACAGAATACGTACACACCTTTTTCTTCTCTCCACAGACAGACAGGCAGACAGAATAATTATACACCTTTTACTGTCCAGAAGACAGACAGACGTAGGACGCAAAAGCACACATAAAAACATACACAGGCACAAACACACACTGAGAAAACATACACAGACACAAGCACACACACTGAGAATACTTCAACACCTTTTTCTTCTCCTTCTCTCCAAAGATGACAGACATTATGACGCAAAACATACATACAAACACACACACAGAGAATACGTACACGTCGAGTGCTCCAGGTTTTAACGAATTAGCTCCACATTCTTGTTAGAGTTCGCTGGAACACACGAGACTATATCGATTACAATGGGCCGTTATTAAGATAAGGTACCTGGCGTAAGTCGGTCTCCAAATGAGGTTACTGATACGGAGCGTCTTGGGATATATCTTCCCATAGCAACGGATTGGGATTGCGGGCTGCAGTCGATGGCCCGTTCGACATTTAGGAAATGGTGTCGTTAGTTTGTGGGAATGGATGGGTAGCGTACATTGAGTGAGAGAGAGAGAGAGGGGGGAGAGAGAGAGAGAGAGAGAGATTCCTAAATTTATATACTCAGAGGATATATATATATATATATATATATATATATATATATATATATTATATTATATATATATATACATACAGTATTTGTATATATATATGCATATATATGTGTGTGTACTTTATATTTATATATATATATATATATATATATATACCACAGTCAATTTATGAATTAATTTACCAGTTCTGTTGATAAGTATGAAAACAAAATATACATAATACACACTAGTAACGCAAAAAAGATACAAACCACACCAAACTAGTCTTCTGTATCCAATCAGACTACAATTACCGTAACGTCATTTTTGCATCTACCAGTTCTCTCTCCATAAAACAAAATAGAACATTGACCATGAAAGCGTTAGGTCACTCTCTCCAAGAAGAAATAGAACATTAACCATGAAAGCGTTAGGTCACTCTCTCCAAGAAGAAATAAAACATTAACCATAAAAGCATTCCGCGGAAATATAAACACACATAGAAAACCAATAAAAAAAAAACTGTTTCCGTGGAATGCTCATTCCATACGCCCCCTACCGTATCCCTGTAAGCGTGATTGGAATGCCTACCTGGAAACCTTACGCGTGGAACCAATCAATTTCGTCGCCTCTTGGGGGAATGTTCCCCCCTCGAGTCCCCAAATATTTATGATGTAAGTTGATTAGAGGCTATCACGAATGCGTTACATGGGTAAAGGAAAGTGTATGTATGTATGTATGTATATACATATATATACATACATATGCATACATATGCATATACATATATGTGTATATATTTATTTACATACATATATATACATATATATACGTGTGTATTTGTGTATGCATATATGTATGTATGTACGTATGTATATATTTTTGTAAATCCACAGTGAATTTCGCTTATGACCCACAAAGACTGAAGTAATGGAAATGACTCAGCAGAAATATTCGAGTGCTGCATCAAACACTTGTTCAAAACTATAATTGCTGAGTCACTCAAATGCTTTATCCTAAGGTGCAGATAAGATTCCTAATCCTGTTTTACAGTGACATTTTTGTGCTAAAACACTGTAAAATGTCATATTGATTACGTAAGTAAAGCGAATGGTAGCTGTTGACTATAGAAACCAAAAATCTTTTGTTATTAATAGTTATAACGCATCATTTATTTATGTATATATATATATGTATATGTATATATATATATATATATATATATATATATATATATATATATATATATATATATATATATATATATATATATATATATATATATATATATATATATATATATATATATATATATATATATATATAAAATGCATGTGTGCGCGATCACAAGTACAGATGAAAACGTAAATGAGAAAATACAAAAGAATCACTAGAAGACATAATTAAATATTGCCCAACTCATTTACCCAAAGGCTAAGCAAAGTTCCCCCTCTCTCTCTCTCTCCCTCTCTTTTTCTCTCCCTCTCTCCCCCTCTCAGACGGAGGTGGTCAAGGTGTAATCAGAAGAGGCCAATTACCCTTCTGGGATAAGAGAGAACAGAGGGGGGAGGGGGGAGGTGGCCGTAATGGCCGTGATTAATAATTAATAACTTTTCGTGTGTCCTAATAACATGACCGCAGGCAGGGGCCGATGTAGGTTATTTGATGGTTTGCTGTGATGATTTATAATGATGGCGGCGTGGATATAACGCGTAAATTTCAAGGGGCGTCGATAAATCGCTGTGGCAGGTATGTTGCATTGGTCCGCGAAGAACAAAGGGGAGCTTTGATGGTTTCGGAAAACGCTTCGTTTAGGGACTGAAATTTAGATTTTGATTTATTTCTTAAAGCCTTTCTGACACTGTCGTTTATAATAATAATAATAATAATAATAATAATAATAATAATAATAATAATAAGAAGAAGAAGAAGAAGAAGAAGAAGAAGAAGAAGAAGAAGAAGAAGAAGAAGGAGAAGAAGAAGAAGAAAAAGAAGAAGAAATAAAATAATAATAATAATAATAATAATAATAATAATAATAATAATAAGATGAAGAAGAAGAAGAAGACGACGAAGAAGGAGAAGAAAAAGAAATACTACTACTACTACTACTAATAATAATAATAATAATAATAATATTAAAAATTACTCATAATAGCACGAATCTGAAAATGGAAAAACAAAACCACGGTCATGTAACTATACAAGTATATTTGCAAATAATACTCTAACTCAGGGTTTTATTTTTTTAAATATGCGTAAAGTTACTTAACTGCAGATTTGTACCTCCAGTAATAATAATAATAATAATAATAATGAATATGATTCTACTAAGCAATCGTTTTCATATGTATGCATGAATTGTACGAATGCTTTTATGCCACTGCATATTTTTTTATTTTTCCCGTTTTTGGGACAATGAATTATTTGTGCAGATATGTATCTCCTGTAATAATAGCAGTAATACGGTTCTAACAAAAAATGGTATTTTTTTTATTGTTACAACTTTTTTATTTCCTTATTGTTACAGTTTTTCCTGTTTTTTTGGGGGTAATAAATTATCCGCGCAAATTCTTTAAAACTTGTTCCACAAAAGGGCTACAATATCCCACGTTACTGAACATTATCATACTAAATAAATCAATAAATTGCCCATTCTTTTAAACAGTGAAAATAATACGCACTTAATATGAAATATTGCAAGGGTACAAAACACCTCATATGAAAATAGCTATTTTACAAGATACAGATTGAATGAATAAATAAATACTGCTATACAGAGAGTATATTTAAAAAGATAAATGAGAAAGACTGAATTAGCAGCGTATAAAATAAATCCTGAGACAATGTGGATAATATGCAGATTTCTAAATGTTTCATAAAATGGTGTGAAAATGTGGAGAGAATGGAAGTGCTAAGTAGGGTGAGATCGTTCTATCAAAGAGTACGTCATGTAAGGATGGGAATCTGTAGAGAATGGTTTGTAAGAGGGCGAGAGTATTGCAAAAACAAATAAAAATTAATATATATATACATGTATATATATATACATACATATATGTATATACAGATAAATATAAACAAAAGAGAATCAATGAAAAAGTACTCAGTGGCCGAGATAATAGGAATTCTATATAATATCTAGGTCACCTGTACTAAGGTACTCATACACGTTGAGTCTACAAATTAATACGTGTTGTGTGAGTGTTTCGTAGAAAGAAGGACATGTTTATAATTCATACCAGCTTTACTAAGTTCCCAGTACTGTTCTTTATAGAATTTATAGGTTACTAAGGCAAAACCTATAATGGTCAAATGTCATGTCAGCTGAAGTACTGACTCACTGCTCAGTATATATATATATATATATATATATATATATATATATATATATATATATATATATATATATATATATATATATATATATATATATATATATATATATATATATATATATATATATATATATATATATATATATATATATATATATATATATATTTAGTGTGTGTGTGAAAAGGAGAGAAAGAAAGAGAGAGAATTAAATTTGTTTGTCATGAGATTAGGTAAAATGTGATGCATACAAACGGTTGCTTTTCATACCAACATTTTATGAACATGTTTTTGAATCAAGTAACGAAGATCGCACTTTTCTTCCCAGTTTAAAATATAAATATAAGTAAGAAATAAGAAACTTAATTTCTAAAATAAACAAATATAACAATCTTTCAATGTAACAGAAACTCAACTTTTTCATCAACAAAGCCAAAAGCTAAATTGAAAAGCAAAGTTAAAAAACGAAAAACTCAGTCGAGAGGAGGTGAAACAAGCAA